>NC_059073.1:56737983-56792983 GCF_020497125.1 Mauremys mutica
AAAAAAATCTGTTTTTGCAAGCATTGCTGACTCTGATTTCTGCCCACAGCATGTAACAGGATCCTCTTAAATTATGATTTTTTCAATGGAAAACTTTTACAACTCTCAAACATATTCTGTTCCAGTAGTTTATTTCTAAAAAACATTTTCTTTTAAAGTTAAGGAACGTCCATTGCACAGGCACAATAACTATATTCCAAAAATAACACTGATGATTTGCTGCAAAATCAACCTCTTTATTTGGGACAGGGTTCAGTACAACTCTAAAAGTTTTTCTAATTAATTAAATTGTGCTGCTTTTTTCTTTAGATATCAAATGGTACAAGTGGTATTTATTTGGCTTTGGATTAGTTAGATTACGGTTGGCATCCTGAAATTCTTGCAGACAATAGTTTCTATGCAGGATCAGACATGTTGATTTCTACCTTTTTTATTTCTTTTTTTTCATTTTTAACATCTGAAAGTGGTTAGTAACCAACTGGTTGCTGACTCTTTCCAAACACTATGGAGACATGACACATATAGTATATTTTTGTAAACCTCCTGCAGGCTGCTTTTTTTTTTTGTTAGCTTGATGTAGCGAGTTAAATACCAATCCATAGAAAAGTTACAAGTTCGTGTCTATGTGTCCCCCACGCCCACCTCAGCCATAATAGAAAATATCGCAGCAGCACCTGTATGTTATGAATCATCACCTGTAAAAACAAATCATTCATAATTAGTCCCAGCAAAATACTTAGAAGGTTCAAAGGAAGAGACTCTTGAATACCTTTAAGCTCTATATCCTTTTTTCCAATGTCAACATTTAAAGAATACACCCAAGTCTTGACCTATACGGGAGTAATGCTTTGCTGTGCCATTCAAACAGCTCATCCCCAAGTAACATCCAAAAGGAAAAAGGCAATCCAGAACTCTACCTTCTCCAGTTCTTCAGATCTACAGATTTGCCTAAGGCCATAGAAAAGAGGATGAGTGGAGAGGAGAGTGGGGGTTATACCATGTAATACACAAAAGCACTTTCTGCAGGGAGAGATGAAATTAAACTCCTTTTTTCTTATGTAAATCAAGTAACCATTTATACCAATTAGTATGCAACCAATGCTATTTTAGGATTTAGGTCCATGTTTATTAATAAAGTAGACAGGTCAACTCAAAAGAATACTTCACTTCCTCCCAATGCAAACAGGGCATTCCTTTTCATATAGCATACCTGGTGGGGATTTTTACTTTTTTTTTTATTCCAAATTGATAACAACTACATTAAATAAAAAGGAGCAAGAAGAATGTGAAAGCCCAATTCATTTAGTATAAAACTAGTACTGTCCAGTGCAGAATATTGTTCATTGTAACTCAGACGTGTGAAGAACAGCAGGTCCCTGCCATTCAGGCTGCCCCATCAACTGTGCATTTTAATTTGAACCACTTTTGCATTAGAACTTACTTTTTTGCCAACCCATCTTCACTAATGTTGCACCACCTAAAGCTTTCGGCCGATGCTCTACCCCCAGCTAGCCAAGCATATCAAGTGTGCCTGCAATACTCACAGGCTAATGAACAATGCACAAAAACAAAAGTAACAGCAAGACTCCTATTATCTGATCTTCCGTAAAATACAAAAACTGCCTTCTCTGGTACAGAGGAAGTGCCACTAAGCCTGCAGGTGTGAGCCAGTTAAAAGAAAAGGCTTTGGTTAAATAGATTCTTTGACTGTCAGGGATTAGAGTCATGGCACTAGTGGTAACACACATCTTTTCCTTTAATTTACAAAATTTTCTCACGAGTTTGCAAGAGTTCACCCCATCAGGGGCTTTCTGAGGCCATTGAAATGTCTTAAGTTTTAATTAAGTTGGAGTTGTCAGAAGAAAGCTTTTTTGGCACAGAGTCAGGGTCATTAATTACTGCTATCTTTGTTTCTTTCAGAAAAAAGAACTCTACTGACTTGTTGGGTTACTTATACAGCCTACATTTTCTATCCTGCAATCCTTATTCACCTCCAAGCAAGACTTGATTAAGCAGTTTACCAATTAATTCCATTTACAGATAATCTTAACTTTAGAAGCTTTTCTCAGTGCTGATTTTGGCTACAATATTAATAAATGCATCAGTTTTATTGTAATCAAAGAGTATCTTAAATTCTAGTTTTGTAATTCAAAATGGTACTGGGATCCGATTCCTGATCTTACCATCTTACACCCATCTCTTGTATAGCAGTAGTTGGATAACTAACTAATAACATTCATAAACTGATCTGCATAAATTATTCACACTCAATATTATTATTTCCAAGCTAGGAAGTATTTTTACTTGGAATATCACATTTTCTTTCACTAAAATTCACAGCTTGTTTGCAGGTACAGTACATGTGTGCGGTATGTAATTAACAGTGATTACTTTAAACAAAAAAAAACCTATAGAATAATTAGCCAATAGTTGTTGACATGTGAAGCTGTTCAGTGGCTATAGGTAAAGGGACATTGTAGGGTTTGGTTTCAGTGGATATATCCACATCACAAAAAAGCCACCATCACAACTGGCACTAATTTGCAGCCTCAAGAAAGAGCAGGACTTTGTGGGCATGGTGAGTAAACTATCCCCTCATTCCTAGAGGTTATACTCTCCCTCCAGATTGGGGGTGAGACAAAGAGTTGCATAGCACACTGCCCTGTACTGCCTGTGGAATACCCATTACTGTTGATAAACAGAAGAATTCAATTTTCACAGGTGTCATTCCTATGCCTCTTATGAGCAAAAATTCACATATAAATATTATTCTTCAAAAACAAATAAATCCTCATTTAATATACACATGTTTTTAGAAAGCCTGTTAATACTACATTTTATATAGCACTGAAATATTACCATGGCTGATCTCAGAAAGAATGATAACTATAAATCATTCTAAATACACAGCTTGTTCATCTAAATTAAGTTTGTTTTATCAAAATCCCCAAATTCCTAGAAGCCTGCAAAAGGCCTATGTTAAACTACATATTTTGTACTGTTTTTAATAAAAACATTGGCAAAATAATGTTTTTTCAGAAACCCTGACTTAGATTTCTGATTTATGGAGTATACTTTACCATTTTGAGCTAGTCAGCTCAGCAAGTGGTTGCTCAGAGACTGCAAGACTTGAAATGTCTGTGGCATGGTATAAATTATTTTGATCCTCTCTTGGGTTTTTACTTAATTTCTCACCCATTTACTGTACTTCACATAAAATGCAAAAACAAGATAGCTTTTATTTCTAAGAAACACTAGAGATAGCGTTAACCAGCTCTGGAAAGTCAAGGCACCTCCAAAGCCATAGGGGATTCCCTGTCAGGGAAGGTAGTTTGTTGCTATGTATCTGTGTATAGATGCATAATATATACAGCCCCTGGACTAGCCCAAGTCTCTGCTGTAGCTGCAATGTCCACACTGCTTTTTTTAGTGCACAAGCTTGAGTGAAACTAGTGGGTCTGTCTGCCTTGCACTGCCTTCCACACTCCCAGCTGCAGTGTAGACGTACCCTGTGTGTGTGTGTGTGTCTGGCAACTCTGCTTTCTTAATCTACTACCAGAAAAAAAAATCCTATTGAAATGAATGAAGCTATTTATTTGATAGAGTATTACAAACCTATACTAAAAAAGCTCCTAAAGCACCTCTTTTAATGTCATCCATTATTGTGATACACACCAGTCGCAACATTACCGTTCAACCTCATCGTCCAGCCCTAGTGAGTATTTCATATTTTATCATCTTATGCTTAAATAGCTTTAATGTTATAATAATAACAAAAACATCCAAATCCCCAGCAGATGTATTTGTGCCCATGGGATGAATATGTCCTGGATATAGAGCTGTCATCATACCCCTGAATTCTTATTCACTACATGCCAGTCACATTTTCACTAACTCATGAGGTGTATACCGGTGGCTTGCTATTGGCACCGTGCTTGATTGTAGTGGGAGAGTCTCAGATTCAAGACCTCTAGGGTTGTAGTCTCCTTGTATGCGTGCAAGGCTGCTATTGACATTAGTGAGAGGTACACTGTGTGCACATATGGAGCTGTGAATGGACACTTTATAACTTTGTACGTTTTTTTCCTTCGCCAGATGAGTACTTCACCCAGTCTTTCCAGGACTTGAGTTTGCTTTTATAAATTTCTCAGCAGTCAAAGAGTGTTTAAAAACCATCTCCCTTTTTAAAATAGTTTTAAAGTATAAATGCATAAATATGTATGTTAATAAGTACATAAGTACAGACATACCTTATAGACATCGTTAAAAAGGCCTGTAAGGGGCATACATGTTTTATTCTGCAGACAAATGTGCAACTTCTAGACCTTTCTGGCTATGATGACAAAGGAGAAACTTTGCAGGCTCAGCTCTGATTTCAAATACAAGGTGTGTATTTGCATGTACTTTACAAAATCTGTAGCTGGTTTAACTAGGTATGTGAGGATATGTGCCTGCACACAGTATGAGAGGTTTGAATCAAGCCCTGTATATGGATCAACACAAATTTAGCACAAGTGCTATACTAAAAAATCTTAAATTGTACAATGTTCCTCAAATTCTCAGTCTGCGTATGTGATGTAATGGTCTAGTCTTAGAACCTTGGGATGTGAAAGAAAACATGTGTGTGTTTGTTTTGATATTTATAAATAGATGCACATCATCAAGCTACCTCTGACCTTATGGATTTCCCGCTCTGTGGGTAAGTGCTTTGCTAATAAGCGTGAATTGAGGGTGGAAAAGGATGATACAATAAAGTTACAGGACCATAATCTGACCATCTACACAAGTTAGAATGTGACATTTATCCCACGGTGAAATTCTGTTTCTGATATTTATTTAGTAACAGGTATTTAAATACCTGTGTTAACAAAAGAGAGAAAAGACAACATAAGGCAGCAAGACAGGCTCATGTACCACAAGTAAAAATGGCCAGTTTCAGAGAGAGTATATAACTGTATCGACAACTTACTGAAGGTTAGCAAACCAATCCCTCCCTTCTATGCTCTTTTTCCTGTTGACATGAACAGATATTTTGTTTAAGGAAGAGAAAGGCAGAAAGTAGTAGGACACATTCATTTGAATATATATGAATTTTCAATAACGTTGATAGCCATTTTAAAAATCCCTGCCATTTGGAGATATAATCAAACATTACTGAAATACATATTTCCCCTAGTTCTCCTTTTATCAATATGTCAATAATCATGCCTAGGTACTACTGTTATATAAATAACTATGATAGACAGTGTTGCTGATGGTATGGGTGAGAGAGGTGTATTTATTTAGCAGCCAGTGTCATAGCACAGGGCTCCCATTAATGTATCCATGCAGGGAGCAGCCATGATTTGGCTGCAGGTCTGGATAGTACATGAGGGGCTCATCTAGTCCTTCTGGCAGCACTAGCTCACAGATAGGGAAGATCTGGATAGAGATGTGGTTGTCCACAACTTTCCCCACCATGTACCATCATGTTGAATAGCTGCAGCAATTACTACCTCTCTCCATGCTCCCCTAGCTCCAAGAGATGCTATTTAAAGGCCAAATAGCTTCCTTCCTTTCCCCAGAGAAGCTCTACCTCAGCAGAGCCAGTACTGAGTGAAAAGAGATGAGTCACTCATGCCAACGGCTGAGTAAAAATATTACACCTCATCTGCCATAAACAGAAGGGGTTGGATTTACCATAAAGAATATAGCTTCAAATTTGGAGGGACACCTCCTGGGGTCTGTTTGATCTGCACATAGCTCAGGTCAGAGGCGGTGTGCAAGGGTTGCTTATTGCTCCTCATGCTACTACCTCAATCATGGTGCAATCCCGTAAACAAGGCCAGTACCTTGAAGTTCTGTTAGACCAGGATGCTATAATGAACACCAGCTGCAAATGGCCTAAGGATCAAAAATGCAACTAAGGAGTGATGTGGTGTAGGAGTATTTTAATGATGCCCCTTTCCTCTGGCCAGGCCTTCTGACACTGCTATGCCAGGAGTAACATAAGATCCCATATACCAGCTCTACCCCACCGCAAGGTCACCTTGCGCCGAACTGATCATCCTTGAGCTGGTTATCATGTTTAGCTTCATACGAAGCAGTCACAGCACACTGGAAAATACGGGCCAGAAAGTCCTCAGATCTAACATATTTGGTCATGTGAAAATATTCATTCAAACAATCACTGCTGTTCATTTCCTTTCACTTGAACAGAATCATGGAAATTAGAGCTAAAAAAACTCTATAAGGTTTTTCCTACCAATGAAGTATTATTTCCTATAGTATATTCTGGAGCACATTGTCCATTCTCATTTCAAAATGACAGAGCTTCCAATGATTATTCTTGTTATTATACATTATTGTTTTATTAGATATCCAGAATGGTGTGCAATAATATACCTATGGTCTCACCATACCATATAGAGAGGAGCTCTCCTCTCCCTGGTTCCTGATATGATGCAATCTAAAATAGAACTGGCTTTTCTTTTTGGCTGCCATATCATATGGCAAACTCATTTCCAATCTGCTGTCCACTATCACTCCTAGGCCTTTTTTTTTCCAACAGCACTTCTTTACAAGCAGATCCCTCCTGCTGAATGACTGTGTTTTTCATTATTATTTCAACAGATGTATTGGATTCCATTTTGCCGAGTTGAATCTCATTTTGTTATTTCCTGTCCATACTTCTAATCTGTCCACACTCCTTTTTATCTTTTCCTTTGTCCTTGCTGGTGCTGGCAACACCTCCCAATTCAATATGAACTGCAGATTTAATGAACACGCTACTCACCCTCCTTCCAAATCCTTAATGAGATGAACAGCACAGTGGGTCCATCACTGATCCTTGCATAACACCTTTGGACATCTCACCCTATTCCAATACACCAATTACACTGCTCCAGGCAATTTTAAATCCACGTGACAATGCTCAAACCTAGGCCAATTTGATTTTCCCTCCCATTCCCCAGGAACAATTTTGTGCAACTCTTTATCAAGCCCTTTACAAAGGCAGAGACCATAGATTGCATTTAATTTCTTTCCTCCACTTTTAATTAAACAAGTTACCCAGATCACCTGGCATGATTTATTATGTTTAAACTTGTCTATTTTATTGCTCATTATTACTATGTTTCAAATGGACGCCTGGACCCCAGGCTCCCCTCCAAGTTTATGAGCACAGGGAAGCAGGTGTTCACAGAAGGAGGATTTCCACCAGGCAGCATGATCTCCCTTCCTTCCCGAACACAGAAAAGCCCCTCGACATGACATTTAGAGTCTGCAGATTAGGAAAGGGCAGAAACGAGAGCCAAGCTACACTTTTCTGGGCCCCCCCACCCCAAACACCTGGGGAAAATCGGAGCAAATTTGCAGTATGTGGGCTGCATTAACTTGCTCTGCTTTCCCTCCATGCTGCAAGGGAATGTGTGTGGTTCAAGAGCAAACTGAGGTCAGAGCTACCACTGGACGCATGGCCCCCACAGGCGCTATGGTCTCCAAGAGATCAGCAGGAGCTAGAGGGGCCAGGCCACAGAGCAGAGGCAAACCACCTGTTTGGATGCCCTGGGCTTCCTGGAGATCCCCAGGACTTGGTAAATGGCATCGCTGGCTCCTTTCTGAGAAAGGACTGGATAAAGATCTCAGAGTTTGGAGCAATAATATTCCCTACCTTATTTCTTTAAACTTTGTTGTTTTTTTCAAACAGCTCACAAACATCTTTACTCAGCCATCAAGAGACGCATATGCAGAAACGGAGTAACAGAATGACTGTATTCCTGTAGCCCTCATCCTTCACCACCCCTAGCCTTACTCTGTCACCCTGACCATTGTGTCACATCCAAAATAGGTTGTAAGTTTTTAGGGACTTTTTTATGGCTTCAGTAAAGCGCTCATCACACCACTGGATTAGAAAATAATAGATAAAACAACAAGGCGCACCACAATAATTACCACGGTTACTCTTCTCTCCTTTCTTACAGATCAGTATTAGATTTGTTTTTCCCCAGTTCTTTGATAACTCCTCAGTTGTCCATTGCTTTTCAAAAATAATTACTAGTGATTATGTAAATTCATTATCTATGTCCCTTAAGACCATTATATGCTTATCATCCAGACCTGCTGATTTGCATGTATTCTGCTTTTCGAAATATTGACTTACCTTTTTTTTAATCAACAGCTATTTTGAAAAGGTCTTAATTACTTGTTCCATTATGTTCATACTCCTTTTATTTTTCTTAGCAAAGACTGATTTTGAAAGTAGCTCAGTACATCAAACATTTCAGAATCAGCATTAATTTTGTAACCCTCTTTGTTGATTTCTCAGCTTACTTCGTCATTCTAGTATTTCTTTCTTCTCCCATATATTTGACAAAGCCATTCTTATTTCCTTTGGCCCTTTTGGTTAGTGTTAACTCACTCTGCTTTACTGCTTCTTTTCCCTGCAAGTCTTAATGACTTTTAATATTCTTCATTGTTTCCCTCCTCAACTCTTGTTCCAGTAAAGATTCTTTTATACCCTGAGATCTTTGAGCAGCCCCTTCTGACACTATACTGGCAGTGCCTTGTCCCTTGCATTTTTCTTTTTAAGTGGAATTGTAATTTGATACACTTTAATTCGGGAAGAGAGCATGACCTAGTTATTATAGCTGGGGAATATGACTTGGGACATCTGAATTCTATATTCAGATCTGTCAGTGAGCTGTGGAACCGTGACATGTCACTTGACTTTCCCGTGCCTCGGTTTACCCATCTATAAAATGGATTTCAAAATTATTTACCTACTCTGAAGAGTGTGGTAAGACTTATTTAATATTTGTAAAGTGCTTTAAGAGCCTCATATGAAAGATGTTATAAACATGCAAATTGTTATTATTTAGTTTTTCACTGATTCGTAGATTCCAAGGCCAAAAGGGACCATTGCAATCATCTAGTCTGACTTCCTGTATAACACAGGTCATAGGACTTCCCCAGTATAACTCCTAGAGCACATACCAGTGTATTACAGTTTCAGAGCTATCTCTAGTTGTAAAACCTCTGAATGAGACCAGTGGGTCAAAATCCCCCCATCCCTTATGCCCCTCCCCAGCCCTGAGCATAGTTGCACCAATGGGGTGAATCAAGCAAAACACTCCCTTATCTACATTAGGTATGCTGTTATCTGATTAACTATGGCTAGCTACAAAATATCCACAAATACTCAAGATGTTTGATCATTTCCTATATGTATGAATCTTTACAAAAGGCTGGATTTTGAATATAAAGGGTTTTACAATTATATTTACTGCCTATAGCAGGACTGGTAATACTCCAGTAAAATTCTGCACCTCCACATGCTGAGTTATAAAAGAAACATTTAAAACTGTAAACTGCAAAATATGACAAGTATCTTACCAAAAAAAAAAAAAAAAAGTAAACTGCTAAAATGTGTGCCCAGGAAAGCAACAGTCAACACAACAGTTCCTGAGATATGGACAATATGAAGAGAGGTACAGAATAAGGCCACAAAGACAATTCCCCTTCAAAGGACTGGTGGAGGACAGCGGAACTAGACTGAGGACTAAATTCTGTTCCTACACAGATGGAGCTAAGGAACACCCCCTTGGAATGAAAATAAAGCTAAAACTGAAAAATAAAATGTCATTTCAAAAGCGCTGGCTATCCAAATCCTGTAAGTCCAAACAAACCTATTCAAAAGCACACCAAAACAAACATTAATGTGTTGATCAATCCTCCTCTCTTGAGCTCTCTGCTTTTCCAGGTGGCTGCCGTCAGATCTCTTGGAATAATAGAGTACTCAAATATTTGATAGTTAATTGTTCTGGATTACTGTTTGGCAATCAACCAACTGCCTGGCCTGGGGACACATCATTTTATTTAATGGTTTATCACCAGGAACTCACCAGCATGCAGACATAGATCACCACTCCCTTGCTGCCAAGAAACAGCAAGGACACTGAAAAGGCTGATGACACCTGGGAGACTCTTCATCTAACTTACCTACACAGGGAAGTGATCATTTAAAAGGGCAGACACTAAAGACAACGGGGAAAAGTAGAAATGACAAAAACACAGAAATCCTCTAGTGATGAGACACTTTTTCTCTAATGGAAAAATCACCTAAATTCAAATTCAGGAAGCTTTTCAAGGTTAATTACTATTATTCTTAGAATGCTTGTTATTCTGGGGCTAACATGGCTACAACCAACACTGCACACTTACTGTGTGTATAATTTAAGGGGGGGAAATAAAGTGTGCTGCACCAAAATAATGTCCAGGAAATAATTTATTGAGTTGACATTTTGATTAAAAAACAAACAAAACAAAACAAAAACACTTTTTTTTAAAAACTCCTATGTAAATTAATTCACCCCCAAGCAACATACAGAAAGGCCTCAGACATGTCTCAACACAATGTACAGTTCATAATGTTCAACTTCTATGGCTATAGGCCCTCTGTAAATCAATAAAAATAAACAAAATTGCACTTTGCCCAACTCAGAAACGCAGTCTCCCTTTCCTCTTTGATACTCTTCAATTGAAGAGAAATGTTGTTACTCCAATTGTCTCCCCCGATGTCCTAATGTGGAATGTGGGTTATTTCACTGATACAACGATACACAGCAAGGTGGTGAAAAGTTTACAGGGACCACAGGTGGGGGGAAAAAAAAATCAACAGATCTTCCTGCCACAGCTCTGTTTCCGAGCTCCGTGAGGAAGAATAAGAATAGACCCATCACAGGGTCAAAAATGACCCTATTTCTACCTCCACAGAAAAAGGTGACTGAGGAAAAGGAAGTCTCCACCAATTAAAAGGCTCCCTCCCCAGAAACAGGTGTCTTTATTTTTAAATAAACTTTGCCATTAGTCTAGACTGGAACCTCTTTCTCTGCCCTTCCCAGTTCCAGCCTGAGACGTTCCACCCCCTGCAGACTGCATGACCTCAACATAGAAAGATGGCCCAAAACTGAAAGTGCATAACCAAGTGAGCTCATTTGCTCTCCTCCCACAATGAGACAGAGCTCCCAGATGTACAGGGTTTGTCTGGATGTCTTTGGCATTCTGCCTCATGCCAATCTTTCTCCTTTCTAGGCTGGCTTGCTGCAGAATCAGTATTTTTAGCCATTGCTGATTTGTTGGAAGACCTTAGAATGTTAGGCATAACAGGACTTTGTCTGAGGAAGGGGCTCTTATATCATCAGAAATACAGTTCTGAACTTTGTTTTTCGTAAAGCATCAACATAATGAATAATAGTTTAACATTCCAAATCATGACTGCTTTTCCCTAATCAAGTGCTTAGTGAGCAAGCCTGACGTATATTATGTATCATATACTTACAGAGAAGCACACAAATATCTATCCATACCTCCTAATAAATACGCATATAGTATATTTCTGTAAGACACTTTTTATTACTTCATACAAACCACTGTATAAAAATAAATTATATATAAAAATGTGTACAACAAAATATATCACCTATGTATGTGTATATATGTATTTATACAGACACACAACAGGTAGATATTTGATAGATATAAGTATATACGTGCATGCACACACACGTACACACAAAATAAACGCTGTTGCATAAATCAGATTAATTCCATTTATGACTCACTTAAATTCAAACTAGCATCTTAAAAACTTTGTATTTTAATGTCTATTTTAAATTTTACAGCCCTCCCAACCTCCAACCAGCAGAAGGAACTAAAAAAATTGGCTGCCATATCAAACAGCTAGAAGGAGATCATACATGAGATTCATGGAGCAAACACACATGGTAAAGGCAACCTAACATGTGAGAAATGATCAGTGAGGTCAGGGCGACTGAGACATCTTGCATAGAGCTATGAGGAGCAAAGTACAATATAAATTTAGCAAACAATTTGCCTCCTGGCACTACCAATTGTAATGTCATAAAGGTCACAGCTAACTTCTAAAATAAATCTGATATGATCTTTTGGGGCATGATACATATTGTGTATGATAGTTGTAATTTACCTTCCTCAAAAAACTTATGTAAAAGACATAACATCTGGTTTTCCCTGGGATCCTGCTTTTTACTTAATTTTCCTGTAAGGCTGACTGAGACACAAAGATGACAACAACTAGAATATGTAGATTAGCTCTGACCACTAGACCATATGACTTCAGATTATTTAAATATCTATATGAACAACAAATACATCTCTAAGGACCAAATCTTACAGTCCTTACACAGGCAAAATTCCCATCAACTGCCATAGGGCTGCAGGATTGACCATTAGTTTGATATATAGAAAGGTTCAGAGAATCTTTTCTAAGCACAAATGTGGAAATTCTCCTTAGACTGGAGAAGTCTTCAGGGAAAAGCTTTCTGATACCACAAGCATCCAAGACACCAATCTTGGTTAATCACTAACAGGTTAGCATCTCTGAAAATAATACTGTCTAACAGCAGAGGAATGTATAGTCTGGTTCTCATAAAATTTCAAACCTGGGACAAAACATAGGAATCTAGTAGGGCTACTTTTTTTTTAAAATCAGAATTAATAACACATTATCAGTTTGGTAAGAAAATATGAACTGTTATTATAAAGCTTCCAGATATACAATGAAACTTGGAAGCTGGTAGTAAATATTTGCAACTTCCTATACTCCGTAGATGTTGAGTAGCAAATACTTTTCTTTTAGTAGCATTATGCTTTATAAATACTTTATGATCCATACCATTATCAAATTTCAGAATCCTTCTAAATTCTAACATCCTTTAAAAAAATAAAACCATAAAAAAAAAAGAATTATCAGCATTAAACATACTCAGTAAATCATGTCATCTGGCTTTATTTTGATGTTACCTCACATAAAATAAAAAGTGTGGGTCAAATTTTGTTCTTTGTTGATCTAACATCAATGGTGTAGCTGACAGCCGAATTTGGCCTAATGTGTTAGCAGATCAGATTTTTCTGTTACTTTTCATGCTTTTCTAGTCACATAAAAAAGAATGTTTGTACTTTTCCAAAAGTGACCCACTGATTTTAGGAGTCTCAGTTGTTGGGTGCTCAACTAGACAAACCTTTGTCCTGATTTTCATAAGTGTTGAGCATCTTCAAACAACTTCAGGGAGAGCAGCAGGAGCTTAGCCCCTCTGAGAATTCAGGCACTGGGCATGTGAAGTTGGGCACCCAAAGTTGGTGGCCACTTTTGGACATTTTGTCCAAAACAAATAAATTCCTGATGATTGCACATTTATCAGGGTAACAGCGAACTTTGCTATGAGCCAGATCATTCCCTTTTGCAGAAAACTCATGGGAAAGGAATTTCTGTGAGGATCACCTTGCAGAGATCCTCTCAGATCACAGAGTCAGGATTTCAGTCTGTGGAATGGGCCACAGATCCTCTCCCTGTAACCTTGCTGCTCCCCAGGGAACCATGCTGATTTCAGGGGATCTGTGCAGTGATCTCTGATCCCTAGCAACCATCTTGGACTCCCCTGGATTTAAATGCTCCCAGGATCCATGGGGTTGAATGTAGCACAGCTGCATTATGTCTTCTCACAAATTTTCACAGGAGTGGGGGAAAAGAGGAATGTTATGCATCCTTTCCCAGCCTCACCCACAGATTCCCAACCCACTGCCCAACAGAGACCCAAACCAGTAGAGCAAACAGTTTAGGGCCCAGAGGAGGAAGGGGATGGTGGTACCGAGATGAAGAAGATCAGGTTTATATAAGGCCTCAGTGTTTGAAAAAAAAAATCAAACCAACCATAAAAGGACAATTTTTAGAGACAAAAGGGTGCATCTGCCAGGACACAATTTGGCCCAATTTAGAGTGATAAACATCAAACTCAATAAAATGAAATAAATGTAAGACAGTCTTACACATTGCTATGTGAATTAAGTGGCATTACAGACAAAGCAAATGTAATCATGCAACAGTAGAAAAAGGTAACACTCTGGTTTTACAATATAATGGCAAAAAAATCTGAATATTTTTCACTTTGGTTTATGTTTTCATGCATGCACAGTTGTTTTAAACACTAGAATTTTGTCCTATATGGGGGGAAAACTATTACATTTTGTTTTAGTCAATTAAAAAAAACCCCAACTTTTCTTGAACAAAATAGACTGAAAATAATCATTGTGACAAGAGAATCCCAGTCTATCACTCTGCATGTCATTTCTATCACAAAAACACAAATGTCTGATTTATTTTTAAAGCATTTTAAACACATACCAACATTACTTGGAACCAGGCCAGGTAAAAAAATTCCATCAGAACTGACACCCTACAAACACATGTTACCAGTAACCACTATTGAGCCTAAAGAAATAAATGAAATGCTATACCTTTGGCAATGCAATATTTGGCACTTTGTCAAAGATTCATAGCAGCAAGGCATATATCTACTTTAAATCTACAGTAAGATCAGGCCAATGTATCAAACACATTTTCCCCTTTAAGGAATGTATTTTTGCTCCACAATTTTTTTAATTAATTGCATTTTTTTTACTGCAGTGCTGTGTTACCTGTATCCTATTGCTGAATAAAATTCACAGTTAATGCTGTTAGAATCCTGGGGAACATAACATTTTTTTCATCATCATGTGAGGAATTTAGTTTTGAAAATGGTAAAAAGACAAAAGGCATCATCATGTGAGGAATTTAGTTTTGAAAATGGTAAAAAGACAAAAGGCACCCTGAAGTGACAAAAAGATTTCTTGAAAATGTTCTCTAGCACAGAAATGACAGAAAGTTTTATTAGGGTTTAGAACATTCCCTAGCCTGTTCATCAGCTAATGGGTAATTTAACATTAAGGAACCAAACTCAACCATGGTGTAAGCACACCTGATTTTCAGAGGTGCTGAGCATCTACAACACCATTAGTCAATTAGATTTCTAACTGCTCAGCATTTGTGAAAAACAGGGCATAACATATCTAAAGGTAATAACACTAACTGCTACTCTTTATTACAAATTGTCTTAAGGCTAAGATACGTTTAGGCTTCAAACAGTAGAGCATCCAACAATATTTTGGAGCACTATTCAGTGTTATGGCCAGAATGGATCTAGCGTTCAACTTTGAATGTGGTGGTATTGGAATACTGTTTGGAGGAAGGAGCCTCTGAAGTAATGGGATGGATGTTCTATTTCTGCCTCATCTGTGGCTTGGTCTAAACTTGTGTTGGTCGGGATAGGGGGGTGGGGTGACATTCTCTAGTGACAGAGCTATGCTGACAAAAACCCCGGTGTAGAGGCAGCTATGCCAACAAAAGAGTGCTTCTGTCGGCAAAGCTCACGTTATTTGGGGAAGTAGTATTACTATGCTGACAGAAAAACTCCTTCTCTTAGTGTATGCTGTATCTACTCTAGGGGGCTATGCCAGCATAACTCTGTTAGCAAAGGCTATGTCTACACTACAGAGCCTGAGAGAGATAATGTACTGTAAAAAAAGCTACCACCTTATTAGGGTATCTCAAGACACGGGAAGGGTAATTTTATGGTAAATGACACATTCCAGCAGAATTTGAACAGTGTAATACTATGACAATTCAAACAGGACTGCAGGTGGACCAACAGGTCAAGTTGATGGATGTTCAGAAGGTTGATTTCAAAATTTACTGGCAAGTATAAACGTGTATGGAGAGATGGGTTTCATTCTACTTAGCCTCTACCAGAGTAAAAGATATCAAATTTTCAGATTTTTTTCTGGTACTGAAAGCCAGATGAACTGGAGAAAGAGAGTAAGGGGCAAATGCACCTTCTTCTGGAATGACAATCAGGCTGCTATCCATATTAGCAACAGACAGCCAGTAAAATCACTGAGGCTCATGCTTCAGGTATAAAGTGATTTTACAGTAAGACCTGTCCCAGAAGTTATCATAGCTGTTGCTTTTCTTAAGTAGACACATTTTTGAGCAGTGGCATTGAAATCCAGCAGGGAACAGTTGGCCCCAACATGTATTGTGTATAGTTTTGGTGGTTAGACTGTCCTAAAGATCTATGCCTCCAGTGACTAGGAGAGATTATTCGGCCAATATTTCTGACTTTTCATCCTTTAGGCCACAATGATTTTGTCCATTTAGTTACAGACTGAAAATTTTCTGATGACTCCAGAAGGTTTAGTGAGTGACTTAGTAATATCTGAATGACTGGGGCTTGGATGAGTGCTAACCAGCTGATGATCAGATAAGATTTATGAAAAAGGTTATGATGGCAGGCTGGAGGATTCAGGGAAAATGGCAAAGGTGAAGAAACACACCAACCTTTTGTTACAATTTGAAATCTTTTTGAATACTTGGGTACTGCTGACTATCCAGATATCAGCAGTAATTACCACCCTGCTTGGCAAGGATATTGTAGCTTTTTCTGCAAGAAGTGGTCCTTTCCACTTTTATTCATCCCTTTGTCACCTCCAGAATAGATTACTCTACTGTCCTCTATTTGGGGCTAGATGTGAAGACCATTCAAGAATGCAGCTGCCCACTTATTTAGTGATGTTTCTTGTACGAAGCACATTACACCGGTGTTCCTGAAACTGCACCAGCTTCCAGTTCATTTTCAAACTGTTGATTTTGATGCATAAAGGCTCTTGTAGTTGGATCCTGCCTCTCCAAGACCTTGTCTAGATTAGGATTTAAAGGTGTATTGATAAAACATGTTAACTAACACATTTGAAAAGTGTAATGTAGACAAGGCATGAAGCCTTTATGACATGCTAAGCTGGCTGAGCTAAAGTCACAAAGGGAGCCTTGGTTTTAATATAGCATGTTGACGTTTACACTTTCTCATCTACAATAGACTTTTAAAATGCATTAGTCTACAGAAGTCTTTAGAGACTGCCTCTTCATGCTTTCCACCAACAGTTGAGCTGCTCAGGCTGGGAGTCCTCAGATTTGGGTATTAGGTTGTTCTCAGCAAAAGATCCTTGACTCTGGAATTCACTTGGCATAATATAGTCTGATCTAGAGACATTGCAGCATTCATCTTTGTAGTCAGTCTCTCTCTGAGGAAGTGAGTTGAGTGGAGAAGGTTGCTGCTTGTTGGGAACTCCCTTTATTGTCATTTTTGACACTGTACAACTTTAGAGGGTTGTGTTTTAAATATTTTATTGTGTATACCTGGAGAACTTAGGATAGGCTCTCTATAGATATTGAAAAATAAAATAAAGACCAAGCAAGCTATCGTCCTATGGTAGGAGTCCCTTGTAGTTGGAGTAACACTCAGTGAGCCTTTGTTCCCAAAACCGGGGAAGGGGTTGGGAGCTGGGCCTATTGTATGCTATCAGGGAAGACATAGGAAAAAAGCTTCATAATCACGCACAAAGCTAAAGCATATCTTCATTAAAAATAGATATAATTTTCAAAGGTCAGAGGCCAAACACAACAGATAAAATAACCAGTTCTACAGTATTTTAGATATCATTAAAAGTTACAACCTGTTTTCTGACCAGTAACCATTATTGCCTATTGTGTGATCACATTAACACTTTATTTAACCTTTGTTAGACTTTTAGATATAATTGGATACAGTAGCTATCTATATCAATTTCTGCACCTGTAGAAGCCTGCTTTTTTCCTCGGACTTATCACGGTAGCGTAAGCTGAGACCACTGCAAGTTGTTATTTCCCATTAATACTTGGCACAATTTGTTCTCTGACACTTGACTCAAGTCTTTGAGCAATCACCACAGACACATATTTAAATAGACTAATTTTTACACAGGAGTGCATCTGTAACAGTCCTCGGTGGTTCCTCCCTCAGAGGGTGGGAAAACCTGACCATGCCCAGTTACTTAGACTGAGTGGCTCCAGCACAGGCCCCGCTTCCTATTTGCCAGGGGGCATAGGCGCTGACTTGCTGATTTCCTCGGGGGTGCTCAACTCACTCCACCTCAAGCCCTGTTCCTACTCCACTCCTTCTCCTAGGGCCCCCACCTGCCCCATCTCTTTTCACCCCGACTCTGCCCCCGCCTCACCTCTTCATGCTCCATTCCGCCCCCTCTCCAGAGCTCACTGCACCCTCGCTCCTCACCCTCCCTCCCCAGCACCTCCTGCTCACCACTGAACAGCGGATCAGTGGCGGTTGGGAGGCACCAGGGGATGGGGGAAGAGCTGACTGGCGGGGCCCATTGGTGGGTGCTGAGCACCCACTATTTTTTTTCCATGGGTGCTCCAGCCCCAGAGCACCCATGGAGTCGGTGCCTATGCCAGGGTGGGTCTGTCCTTTGTGGGCCTCCTTAAGTCTCTCAGGATGAGGGATCAAAATGAAAGTCACAAACCCCAATGTGTTAGGGGACGCTCCGTCCCTGTGAGCCCGCAAATGGGGATGGGGTTGGAGAGTCTACACTGCTGCCAAAAGTCCAGCACTAAAACCTAGTGAGTTTTGGGGAAATGGCTCTGAGCAGGCTCAGCTTGTCTGTCTTATCTAGGAGTCCCCTATACTCTCTTTAAGGTGAAGGTCTTCTGGCTAGGATATCACGCTGCAGCTTCAGGAGTCAGTCCTGCAGACTGTTGCTTAGAGCAATCCTGCTCCTTCCACCCCTGCTGACTGCAGTTTCCTCCCTTTTAAAGGCCTCCTCCCTAGCATACATGATTGACAGAGTCAGAGGGGTTCTGCCAAGGCCCCTCTGGCACTTTCCTCATCCATGTGGGGTCTATAAACCCCATCATAACATCTTTGCTGACACCTTAGGCCTAATAGAAAACAAAATTAGGAGAAAACTTTAAGGAAAATCCAACTCCAATAATGCCATGCCCAACATATAGTATATGAACCTATTGTTGCACTGCATTAACAAGTAAAAACATTTCTGAAGGTACACTCTTTGAAGTGGGGCTCTGTTTTCTTGTATATATTAGATCAGTACCTAGCAGAGTTGAGTGCTATCATAACATAAACAGCAGCTGAGAGCATTCTTTCACACAGTTAGTTTAGCCATTTTGATGGGTCTCTCAACAGGTATGTGCTCCTAGTTTACCTTTGGAATGGGATAGTAGTTAATGCCCCATTTTCTTGATCTTCCTTGCTCATTTTTCAATGAACATAGGATACTTAAAACTACTTCATGTGGAAAACAGTAGAGCAGGGTTAAAACAGTCAACACAATTAGGCTTATACTGGGCAGTAATGAAGGTGTGACTGCATATTTAACATCATTATATATAGTATTGTGGTGCTTTCATATTCCTTATACAATAAAAATGGGGAAACTAATAGACCATGGGCATTTTACCAAAAGCCAGAGTGTGGCTGGCCCTTACTGTAGTGTTAAGGGACAGAGAGGGCACAGGACACCTTCTCCCCCTTGCATGGCCCGTGTAAGGGTGAGCCACAGTGGCAGTCCTTGTCCTCAGGGGGTACAGGGACTGCTCCCTTTAAACAGACCCAGGCCTGGAGAGCATCCCAAAGATGGTGGTATGGGACTGTGTACTGCCCCTCTTTTCCCCACCATCCCTCAGATGTGCGCACATTAGGGAAGTCACACCATCCTAAAGACAGAATCGACTCACATTCAGCTATACACTTAATTCTTATATTTATCTTCTGGAAACTCATATTTAAATAACATTTCAATTTGAAGGAATTTCCTGCTATCCTGTATGAGGAATATTGAAGAAATGCAGTACTATCCACAATGCCATCAACATAGCAGAAAAGAGTAGATGGTCAGGCTTTAAGTTTTATACTTTGCCCATCTACATACAACCTTTTACTGGACCATAATCTGATTCTTTTACTCATGTTGGGTAGCACCTTACTCCACAAGTAGTGCTACAGACTTTGATAGGACTCTTTGTGGAGTAAAGTATTATTAGTGTAAGGGTATCAGAATCTGGCCCTCAATGATGAGCCATTGTGTGGGATCTTTGGGGGGAGGGATAGCTCAGTGGTTTGAGCATTGGCCTGCTAAACCCAGGGTTGTGAGTTCAATCCTTGAGGGGGCCACTTACAGATCTGGGGCAAAAAAATTGGTCCTGCTAGTGAAGGCAGGGGGCTGGACTCAATGACCTTCCAAGGTCCCTTCCAGTTCTAGGAGATTGGTATATCTCCAATTATTACCTTTTATCTTGGTGTATTACTAATGTCCATTTTCCATATAATTGTACAGATTGTAAAGCACAATAGACCTCAAGCTACTCTAATTCACAATCCTGAAGAACCCCAAAGTTCATTGCAGAATTGTGAGACTGAGGTTTGGAGCAAACCAAGCTACACTGCTGGGGAGAGCAGGCACAAATGAATGGAAGACTGCAAGCACGTACTGAAACAGCCAGTGGCTCAGTCTGATATACAGATGTCCAAAAAGTCTGTGAACCAATGAACATACAAAGTCACACCTATATAACCATTCAGTGCATGCCTAATTGGGCCAAGTAATTTAATCATGCTTTCCTTTATGTTAGTACTAATGCCTAAAGGAAGAATTTTTCACATATCTATTTTATTTCCCAAGTTTTCATATGACATTTTTTCTTTTGATCCAGTTGCTTAATAATCTTTCATTTATTTGTGTTAGCTGAGATATCCTGCTTGTTTATAGCTGCAGAATATTTAATCTTTATAAACAGTCTCCCTCTGAGACTTCAATGTCTATACTTTGAATAAGTCCAAGACTTTCAGGAAAAGCTTACAATGAACTAACCTAAATTGATCTGTGGTAAAGTAACCAATTGATTTCTGTTAATTCAAATTATATTCACTGATTTAAGAAAATAAATACAGGATGATTTTTTTCCACACTATCAGTGCTTGATGTGACACTCAAGACTACATTTACAATCAGACACACAGAGCTCTTGACTTGATGCAAAAGTGTTATTAGGTTAAAGTCATTTTTTAAAAAAATTATATTTTAATCCCTAAAGGATAAACATTTATCCTCTAAGATATAGGGATAAAGATTTTAATGGCATCTTGCTTTCGGATTCAAAATAAATAAGGCAAAGATGAGTTTCCATCTTCTTAAAACTAAATTACAGAGATTAAAATATATAAACACAAAATGAATGTATTCCATTTGCATATTATATTTTGCTCTTAAAGTTGATATTGAAGATTAAGGGTCAGCATTTAATCCTCACTATCCTAATCCCTAAAATTACAAAGACAGGCATAAGTGCATGTCTGCTGCACTAAATTACCTTGAAAGAAAGCAAATTCCGGATGAAAAGGGAAGCATATTTATATTATGGTGATTTAAAATCTGTCGCCTAAACACATCTTCTCCCCTCCATCCATTGACCTAAATTGCACACTAAAAGCTTGCTTGTCTGCAAATGGGCAGCTAACACTTTGAGACAATCCAGAGATTCTTCACTTATGCAGAATCGTGCCAACAATTTTTCTGACTACAATAAACACTGTCTTGTTCATATTCTGCAGAAACAAGAGTCAAGTTAGAAAACAGAAGAGATTCTTTACTATTTTCAACCCAATTCCTGGGCATAGTTAGTTCTGAAAATTCAAGTTTCTGAGGGGAAAAGAAGATGTAATTGAATATTATTGGGCAACTATGTCCTGATTTACACAATTGCAACTCTAATGGGTGTTGTACCCCAAAAGGAGCAAAATCAGGGCACAATTAGACTACACTTGGTAGAGTATTTTTACCTGCACCAGTATGTGTCTTAACACCACAAGACAATCCCTACGGTACTCTATTTGGATATTTTTCTGAAATGTAAATTGTGATAGTCTCCATAGATTATATATACCATATATCTTTGGTGCAATCTTAGCCCTATTGCAGTCAATGAAAGTTGCTCAGTCTATACTATGCTGTAATAGAAAACACACAAAACAAATCCCAGGCTAATAAATGCTAAAGGCAAAATCATCCTCCAAGAGGTGGATTTTGGCTCCTACTCTCTCCTTACATGTATAGCTGTTTGGAATTGCCACACATGTAGGGAGAGAAGAATATCAGCTGAAATCAGCCTTGCAGATCTGAGAGGAAAATTTTGCCTTAAGTGTTGTCCAGCTACTTTTGTGGCAGGAAGTTTTCATATTTATTTTGGAAGAATTATCTTCTAATTTAAACCATCTAGAAGAGAACAACTTTATCATGACTATCAAACTCAGAGGCTCTATAACCATTATCAAGAGGGCCCTAGATTCTTTCTTTTGAAGTTTATTTGTAATAATTTTATGCATTGAAGGAAAAATATTCCCAGTATAATACCTATTAACCAATATGGTTTTATTGTTAAGGTTGTTTTTATAACTGTCCAGGAGGTATTCTTGCTACACAGTATTCAGTAGGATCTATGGAGCTACAGTATTGTCACTTCTCTTGAGAACATTTAGAAGAATAAAAAATATCTAAAGCTAAACTCTTACTGTTATTTTTTACCACTGTAAAGTCTACATATATCTAAGTGTATTTTAAAATCACCCCGACACAGTTTTCACACTAATCCTTGTTTTATGTAAATATATAAAAAATTCAATTAAAAGGTTCAATCATCTTAAAAAGAAAAAACTCATTGCAAATGCTTGTGAGATAGTCATTATTTCAGAGCCAACCTCCTGCTGTTTAGTCATGGTAGTTACAAAAAGCAGACTAATGAAGGCAGCAAAAATTACAATTAATTTTCATTCTGAAAATTCATCACTCTAATCAACTGCCTATCAAATGTTGATGCAAATTACACTAACAAAAATAATTATTAACCCAAGTTGGCAGGATAAAATTTTCCTTACACTCCATCTGAATGAAGAATGCCTGTGTGGGAATTACTTTTACTGAACAAAAAATTACAGTTACTAAACTAAATGAACTATCTGCCATTTTATATTTGTTTTCATGGTCTACTGGTCCAGGGTGCATTGTCAGCTTAAATATCATTCAGAATGGCAGAAAGCCCTATCACCAAGCTTGCACGTCCACAACTTTTTGACAGTAAACCTGTAACACATGGTTACAGGTTTACTGTAGGTTTACTGTAACACATGGTTACAGGTTTACTGTATGTTATGATGTTTATTATGATGTACATGTATGTTATGATGTACTGTATGTTTCTATGTTATGAACAGGACAAGTATGTTTTATAAATATGTTCAAAATATTAAAGACTGATGTTTATACTAATAAGGTGCATTCCTATTTTAGATTGGAGGACTGGCATGATTGAGTACCCTCAGGCCCTAAATTAGCACATAAAGTATTCATAAACCAATACTAGTAGAAACAAGTCCTGATGTACTTTATTAATCATTTTATTCAAGTAAATGTGTTTTGTCTCTGCCTTCTAATAAGCGGTCATTTGTTTCAAAGGGGCATGCATGAAGACTTAGAATATTGACATCTATTACCAAACCTTTACTGAGAGGTTGAAAGTGGTTAGCTGGATACATCATCTGGCATCTACATAAAAAAATTAAAAAAGGAAAACCAGTCTCTTACTAGCAGGTGTCTCTCATTAGCTGAGCTTTCCCTGCTGAGATTTTGGGGACGTTGGTGCTCTGCAAAAGTTGGAAGATTGACTTCCAGCTGGACCATTTAGGTGTATGTATTTTAAAAAAGTATAGGCAATACTGCTGTATTACACAAAAGGGATTTTTCTTTTTAAATTAAGAGCGATATTTTTCCTCATATTACCATTTATAGTCCGCAGGCTGTAGTAGTTCCTAAGGTGCTGAACTGTGAGCTCTGGAGACTAAAATTTTGTCTGTGTCTACAGGATTGCACAACAGGGCAAACTGTTCCATCCTGAACTGCCAAAATTCCTCAGCCAAGACATGGAAGGCCCACTTCCAGGGATAAGAGGTTAGTATATTGTGTCTGTGTCCAAAGGATCTTTCACCTCTCTGGTGAAACTGCCAACAAATTTGCCTATGCTAGCCTATAATTTTGGGTTTGAGGCCTGAACCTTAGCCCACTGAAGTCAATGAAAAGATTCCCAATCATTTCAAAGGGCTTTGAATCAGGCCCTTTGTCATGTGAATATTTGTCCATTAATAATAATATTTTTATTTTAAAAAAAAACATTTTTAAACTGTTTTTTCATGTCGTTTCTTTGTTAGTTTTCAGTTTATTCCAAATTACAATGACAATTCATATGACAGAGGAATTATTGTTTATGAAGGTAAGTGACAAATAGAAGAAAGTGGTCTGTTCTAATTATATTAAATTGTTTAATGAGCCATAGATACTGCATGATGTAAAGATAAATCAGCTTCTATTTTCATAGCTCCATAAAGCTGGATAAGCAAAGGTGGCTTAAGATCACTCCTGTTTTAGGTCAGCATTTATGCAGTCATCATCCATACTAGGACCTACTGTACATTGCTTCAGAATAATAGATTTAGTCAGTCTGCATACCAGTGTCCACTGATATACCCACGTCTGCTCTGAGGATTAAAATAATCTCCACTTTCCCCAGCCAACACACCTCTTGATCCTAATGGAAACAATAAAGAAAATCATGACTCCTCTATGAGGAATTTTGCCTTAAAGATAAACTTACATTAGAATGATCTTATAATTAATATTTACAAATAATTAGTGATAGGTTAATATCACTATTACTAACCTCTGCAAAGAACTGAGGCTATCTAGAGAAAGACCAACAAAAGGAATTAAATTTTAGGGCTCTAATGAACATAATTAATATTACTGTGATGCACATCAGCACTCTCAGTGGTTATGCTAATATCACCTTTGTTTGCCAGTCGGACCTTGTTGGCTCCTTGTTTGAAATCCCTTCAATGGCTTCTGCTCGCCTTCTGTATTAAGTTCACACTTCTTACCCTCACCTTCAAGGTTCTGTACTACTTTGCCTCTGCCTATATTTCAGCTCTCATTTCTTAGCCCTACAGCCTTGGCCCCTTTTCATTCGAGATGGAATTCTGATCTTTCCTCACTCTAATCTATGCGCCTTCCCCCTGGCTGTCCCCTCTGCCCAGAATATCTTTCCTATTTCATTGTGCTAAGCACCACTCTTTCTTCTTCAAATATCCCCTTCAAAACTCACTTCTTCCCCAGAGCCCAAACATGCTCCTTCTCTGATACATTACTTTAGGTGGAGTAGGATGGCAGGAGACAGAAAATTAAGAAGGGGAACAAAGAAAAGCAAACCAAACAATACTGCTCTATGCAAAAGAAATCCCTCCCTCTCTGATAAATGAACCCTTTTCTGGGTGTTCCAGTGAGCTCTGGGTTGCCTATTTAGACTGTATATTTCTCAGGACAGGGATCTGTCATCTTTTCTTCCTGGCCTTTCCACAGCACAGAGCACACCGTTGGCACTAAACAATGAATATTTAATAACAATCACACCATCTAGTTAACATACTGCAGCCTAGAAAATATGAAAGCATGCGATGCATCAGAAGTAGAGAAAATTACACTTAAATTAGATAGTGTGGATCAGTTTGAACCAATAGCCTGGGTGGCCCCAGGCAGGAGCCATGGAAACTAGATGATCACAGAGAGGGGCACATTCTGCACCCTCCTTCTAATGGGTGGGGAAGTTGCTTTGCTTCCCCAGGAGCTTAGGGATGCATTGTGTCACTCTGAAGCATAATAGGTCTTAGAGCAGCTCTGTGTTGCCTCCAATGCAGGCTTGAGCTTAATAGGCACATTCAAACCCACTCCCTTCATACATGGCTAACAGAGTATCAAAATCTCTGAGGAATAACACTAGTGAATTCTTGTACAAACAGGAAGATGCACATACAAACGTCTAAGGATGCCTATGTGAAAGGATGCTTTTGCCTTATTTTTTGATCTAAGATTAAATAAATAGTCACCAAGTGTCCCTTTCCAGCTATTGTTTGTACTTACAAATTAAATAAGTGAAAAGTGAAATTATGTGGCAGACATTCTCCTCCTATACAGAGTGATAAACTGACAAAAAAAAAATAACCCAGACATGCAGATTTGGTTGTTTACTGCTGGAGTATTATCCTGCCTTAGTGAGACTAAAATTGCCAACACAACAGCATCTTATTTACATTTGAAACACTCAGTTCTTGTATTCACTTTTGAAGTCTAATGCTGTCCTCTAAGGAACAGTCACTGAGGGAGACAGAGAGATAGAAACACAGGATTCAACACACTGAATCATACCATTGGCCCAGCTATTCTGATATGCTGTCTAGCTAAGTGGCTAATATCACATTCAGAGAATGGCAACATGAGGGCTCCCTGCCTGACCCAGGAAGACAATCCAAAGTTAACAATAACAGCAATAATAATAATTGCCTTGTATATTTTTGTTTTAGCTCAAATATTCAGAAACATCATTAATGCTCATCCTCTCATCCTTCTTAAAAATCCTGATAAACTGTTTATCTGGGTAACAGTGGCAAATTTCACAAGCTGATTATATTCCACATAAAAAACCTGCAATGCTTCTCAGTTTCACTGAACTCCACCTTGTTCTCTTATTATGGTGCAGTATAAAAGGACCACATGGCTGGATTTCTCTGTATACTTCATTATTACCACCTTATGCTGTGATCCTGTCAGATCTCACAAGCTAAACCAGGGTCAATACATGGACAGGAGACCTCCAAGGAACAAATAGGTGACGCAGAAAGTGATTTTGGTGATTCATTGGTGGCACTCTCCCTCTAAGTTTAATCATGAACTTGGTGCTTAGGGGTACGGTTCTGTTAGAAAATGTTTTCTTTGGATGAGACATATAGCAGAGTACAGAGCCACTTGTAGTTAATAAAAATAACGGTGCGCTTTTCAAAAGAGGAAGGATGTTAACCCCAATGTCCTGGCCAAATTTCAACTTATTTTATTTTGCCCACTACACACATTCCTTCTGCCATTTCATTTGGATAAGGTATTCTTCTTCACCAGCTGCCTTACAAATACCTGTAATTGTGTTGTATGCTCTTAAAGACCTGCTGCATTTCATCCCATTGGTGGCTGAATGATGAAGGATCCCTGAAGGATCCCTATATAAACCTTAACTAAATCAGATGTAGGAACACTTAACTTAATTAAGATTGGTAAAGTACTTTTAGAGCCTCTGATTAAAAGCTCTGCTGAAGGGCAAAGTATTATTATTATAATAATAATTCCTATAGCCTCCTTTATTTTTATTTATATAAACTTAATCCATCCATTAGTCTGGCTGCATGAACAATCTTTATAAATAAAATACATCAGTCTATAGTACCAGTGTCCAAAAGGTAAATTTTCCCTCATTCCTCCAAAACAAACTCTCCCACTGCAACTTCTCATCCCTTCCTCTCCCTCAGGAAAACCTCAGAGGCATTTATGTCTTGTAGAATGACCTGAAGGTCAACAGTTTTGGACTCTGGTGAACACTGGAAAAGTGAACTATATAGTCAAAGACTGCTCACTGAAAACACCCTGCCTCCAACTGCCTCATGCATAAACCCAAGGTGCTGCTAGTTCGAGCACCTTAGATGATCCAAATTGCAGTCAAGGAGTGAAAGGTTTTCAGAGAAAATCAGGACCCAACCCATTCAAGGCTTTGTAGGTTAAAACTGGCATCTTAAATTGCAACTGGAAACAAATTGTGAGCCAGTGCAGATCACCCAGCTGTAATAGACTCACTGTGAGAAACACTGTTTACAAGACAGACAGCTATACTCTCCACAAACTGAAGTCTCCAAGTGGTTTTAAGATATAAACCCCCATTAAATGAATTGAGTAATCCGATCTTGAAGTGACAAAAGCATGGACCATTCTGTTGAGGCCTGCATTTTAAAAAGAAAACACCACAACTAGAATTGGACAAATACTGCAAACAAATGTCAGCAAATATTTATTTGGAATTTTTGAAATAGTTCCCACCTTTTTGATATTTGTTTTCCATTAATGTTCTGCTGAATAAGTTTCCTGAATGAGGCAATGAATACTTGCAGAAAAGTGAATTTTAAATGCATATTGCAGAATATTTGAAGAAATCAAAATTTTGAGTATTTGCAAGTTAACATAGACCTGTTCCAAGTGGACTATGTGCAACTATGCAGGGAACAGAATTATGCCATGTGTCCAACCAAAATGAAGCAACATAGTTAAAATGTTGAATATTAAATATTTAAAATGTACAGAGAAAGCATTATTTTGGTGGATAATTTTGAAATAAAGAAATTGAGAACATGGAAAGCTGTTGGTAGGCAATTCACATATAGAAAAAGAGGTTACATTAATTTAATTATTTGCCTAGGTCTGGCCAAATGTAGATGAGAAAAGTGCTCTCATATCCACTGTTTTTGCCTCAAAAGCAACAGAGAATCTAACATGGGCTGCAAGTTGTAACTCTGGTAACCCAAAGGTGTGGTGGCTCCCTTAACTGAGGGAAGCAATAACACTTTGCCATTTCTATTGGTTGTGTCCTCTAGCCTACCAGGGGATCAAGACACAACCAGAACATCCAAGCACCGATTTTGACAAGATACTGAGTAGTAAGACAATCAACTACATCAGCGGTTCTCAAACTGTGGGTCGGGACCCCAAAGTGGGTTGCAACCCCATTTTAATGGGGTCGCCAGGGCTAGTGACTTGCTGGGGCCCATGCTGAAGCCCAAGCCCCACCATCCGAGACTGAATGTGAATCCGAATCCCAAGGGCTTCAGCCCTGGGTGGTGGGGCTCAGGTTACAGGACCCCCTCTGGGGCTGAAGCCCTTGGGCTTCAGCTTTGGCACTCCCACCCAGGGTGGTGGGGCTCAGGCTTTGGCTTGTGGCCTCCCTCCCCACCAGGGGTGGTGAAGCTTGGGCGGGCTCAAGCTTTGATCCCTCATCCTGGGGATGTGTAGTAATTTTTATTATCAGAAGGGGGTTGCGGTGCAATGAAATTTGGGAACCCCTGAACTAGATCATCCTAAATCTGATGTAATAGAATTGTACAGCTGAGAACGATCTGTATTTGGAAGTCACCCCAACCCAAAATGCATGTGATTCTCCCCTAACAGCCTCAAGTATATTCTGATCGGGAAGGGTAACAAAACAGAACCTGTAATACCCCACATGAGAGCATGTTACTGCACTCTCTGAGCTGATTAACCACCACCCAAAAACTACCCTCACCCTACAAGTTCTCCTAGCAAGAAAAGAATGGAGCCACTCAAGAGTAACTTCCTTTATTGCTAGCAGGGCCTCCAGGGACATATCAACACCACTTTATAGTCAATGTATCAAAAGTAGCAGACTGATTTAAAAAGAATAGGCAGAGCACTTGCTAGTATCTAGGAGCTGAGCCACACCCTGCTGCCTCTGTGCCTTCTGGTGTAGCTAGTAGCACTGGCCAGTCCTCCCACCTTGCCAGGAGAGCTAACCAGCCAAATTATGGTTACTCCGTGTGTGTGTTGGAGGTAATGGGGCTCATTCAGTCCTGCTTCAGTGCACACATTCAGAGGCAGCCATAATCTAGCCCTGTGATTTCTGTCATGGAAACAAGGCCTAAAGTTTTCAAGTCAATGTTCCCTAGTTTGTTCATTTTTTAAACTACCACTGATTTGAAATATTCTAAATCAAACAAACATTTATTTCAATACTTAATACAGTTAGTTGTCCATATGAATACTTAAAGTGTCTATGCACTAGAGGTTGGATAGCTTAAAGGACTGGTAATAGTACAGGACATTTTTCATCACTGGTTATAGGCTCACAGAAATTAAAGATGGAAATGATCTAGTCCACCCCCACCCCCCACTCCCCGACAGTACAGGGTCATTCCCTACAGTGCTTTGGCCAATCTACTTTTAAATCAGCATCTAAATACAGGTCATCGATTCAAATGTAGTTCAGATCAGTAGTGACTGAAAGTCGTTAGCATCTGACAGCTCTTTGGTGGCCTATCAGAAACAAGTTGGCGCTCGCAGTCTACTTTTGGGTGAAAAAGTGCCTAAATGATAAAAATCACCATGATAGTAGTGTTGTTGCTGTCAGAAGAAAGGCCAAAAACTGATACCCCAGGTAAGAATTACCTCCCCTCTTGCCTCTAATTTCAGCTCCTAACATGTTTGAGGCATAACAATGGGGCACTTCATATTGATGCTGCCTGTGTTGTACCGTTCTGTGGATTGAAGCCTTCAGTTTTCAGGGTTTTCAAGCCTCTCTTGAGCACTAAAATTCATTATAGATTCCTTTTTGAAAAGTCAATGCACAAATTAAGACCAACTATTTAAAGCAATTTTGTACTGTAGATGATTTCTGAACACTAATAGTAAAAGGAATAAACTATGAAGATTTATACTACAAAATCCATTTTCATTTCAACATGAACTTTACATCTGGGTCACTAAATAAGAGTGAATTATTTAAAACTCGTTAGCAGGCTACAGTTTATATATTTATTACTTTTACTCATAGTGTAACCCACATATGTTCCCAAAGAGTTAATGCAACCAGATGAGCTGAAATTCATGAGCATAATCCTAAACAAGTGAGTTGAAGTTCTATCAGGTCTATTTCATAGCATCAGGGATTACTGCTAGCAGTCTAATCCTACTGAGCCTAAGGGAGGTACGTTGTATTGTATTTGAAATCCTGGCCAGGAAAGAGCGGAAGGTTAAATGGGTGCCTGGCTCTGTAATCAAATATCACAGGCACTACTTATCTATTCAATGAACAACTAACGCAGAAAATCAATTAGGAAACAAATAGCTGCTTCTTTTGAAAAAAAATTTACCTAGCAAAAAGAGAGAGGGAGAGGTAAATGATTTTATTATATACATTTAACTGAAATATAACATGCTAGCGACAACAAAATACTTCTCTATGTGGTAGCAGGGATGCACAATACACTTAATCTTCACTGACAGTGTTTTAATGCCCTTCTTTTAAGACGTCAGAGTTATTTTGGAGGAGACTGAATCCTCAAAGCCCAGCAATTGAATGTCATTTTGATACAAAATGAAAGTAAAAAGTAGCACACAAATAGTACTCATGTAAAAATATTAACTAAGTTCACATAATTGGGCTGAGATCAAATGCAATCACACATGTGTGTCAGTCAGTTTGTAACAGAACATCTTAAATTATGTATCAGTTGTGAAGAGCATTTCTTCAGCAGTGCATCATTTTTTGTTCAGTTGGTTAAAATCCCAGGAGTACTGAAAAAGGCAGAAGCTCCTGCTCGTTTTTGTTCCCAGCTGGGAGAAGACCCTTTGGTGGTCCTAAGGTTAACACCCTACCCCCCTTCCCACACCTGTCATTCTGAATAGACTTCACAGTCCATGCACACAGACAAATAGGCTGACCTGGCCAGCTAGCTTGACCCTTGGGCAGGAAGAAGATCACATCTGGTTATTAATATTGAGACATTAAAAAATTTAATCTTCAAGGCACTAAGAGAAGCAGGCTTGCAATTATACAGCATGCACTCCATGTCAGTCAGAGAGCATACTAACCTGATATAATGTCTGAGAGTGTTAAAATGGTCATCTCTCTGTGACTTGGGGATTTCAAGTAAAATTTCTTATTGTATCTATGAAAAATGATGTAAGAAGTTAGCCCAAAATATTATGTCTTCAGATTATCAGTCCTTATGCTTTACAATGTTTTACTCTGTTCTATAAAAGTTTTATCATGTAAAACATTTGCTGATGAGAGCTGACATAAATAGGAAAAATGCCACCCTTCCACAGATAAGGAAGATACTTGATTAAGCAGAGTGGAATATTTTTAATATTGTCACTTTACTAATAATTTTCCTATTTAATTCTCCTAATATTTTATCATTACCAAAACACTTTAATTTTATTGTCTTTCTAGATACCTGCATATCACTTGGTTTAAACACACACACACACTATATATTCATGGACACACTTACTATGTGGGTATAAAATGTATGTGTGTGTACATAGACATATTGCATACACATACAATTAATTTTGTATACTGCAGCCAAGATTTTAAACACCTCAGTTACAATCCTGGACCCCTTGAAATTACTGAGAGCTTTGACACTGACTTCAACAGGGCCAGAATTTCACTCTTCATTTTGAAAGCTCTTAGGATCATGTGTCATGGAGGAGATTTTCACTCCCACAGTGGCTCCTGGACACCAGGTAAGAGAGCTAGTGTAAATGAGCTCTAATGGAGAATTCCCCCAGTGCAGAAGCTGGGGAAGATGGGCAGAGGCTGTCTTCAGAGGACCCTTTCAGCCCTGGTGTTGGGGTTGTGCCAAGGAGGGGCTAGAACAGGAGGGATGTATGGGCACTGGGCATTGTGCTGCAGAAATTCTAAGTAATTCTAAGTTGTTGCCCAGAGGCAGCCAGGAAGGGCTGCCATAATTTAGACAGCCTTCCCACCCCAGGCTACCTAAGTATGCCAGGGGCTCACTTCAGCACCCAGCACAGCTCAAAACTGGAAGGGCCTCTCTGCCTCCTGGGCTGTGGTTCTTAGAGGCACAGCACAGAATCTCATTCCATGTGCTATGGCAGCACACATGATATAACTTGTAATGATATCCATGTGATAAATAGTCAATCTTGAACCTTTGGCATCCCACTAAGGGCCTGATCCAAAGTCCACTGTAGTCAACGAGTCTTTCCACTGGCTTGACTGCATTGGATCAGGTCCCAAAACTATTTCCAAGGGCATTTGCTATTGATGCCCCAAATCTAAACAGTTTTAAATAGCTGCCATTATTTTCTTTTTTGTTAAAAACAAACTGCCAGAGAAGTTTTCCTTCTTTTTCCTCAAATGGAGAACTTTCCTTTCAAATTACACTGGGCCTATTCCCAGGATGGGCACCATACCAGTGATGGGTTAGGCTTGTGATCCTGCAGAGCTGGAAACAGGATTTTATGGAAATAGGAGATTTTCAGATTTCCAACAGGATACACAGCAGTTGCTTTTAGCTCTGATATCTCAGACTTTAAAACTGCAACATTATAATGTATGGAAAAGCTATTATAGAAGAAAAATTTAGAGGTTTCTAAAATGTATTAGTCATAACTTTTCTTTCCCTAGGTCTTTGTATGTGAAAAAATAGTATCAATACACTTTTAAGAACTCTCTAACATACTTTCCCTGTAAAATATGCAGCAGTTTCAGAACACATGATAGTTTCCTCTGGGATGACTGGCACAACTGATTTACTGCTCATAAATAGCAGGGCCATCTCAAATACATGACAAAAAAACCTTTATCCCACACGACATCATAATGTAATTATAAATGCATACATTTATAAATTTTATGCACATACACAAATAAATGAGAGAGAGCAAAAGAATAGTTATTGGCAGGAAGACAGCAAAAAAAGAAGTGAGTTTTGGACTGGGAGAAAAGGAAGATGGCTGGGCATAGAGGTCAGTGTGAAAATGAAGATGTAGAGATGTGAGTGAGAGCAGAAGATGAAATGTTTGTGAGGTGGTAAGTATGTTCAATGTGTAATGGGCAAATGAGGTTCTAGGAGATAGGGTTGTAGGCAAGGGTGACATTGTGCAAAGCCCTGAAAGTGAGGATAAGGAGTTGGAATTTTGGAGTGAAATTCCATGTTTGAGGGAAGAGAGGAAATATTTCTGTTAGATTGTTTTTGTGTGTGAGAGAGAAAAAAGACCAGTTATTTGAAAGATGTTTGGAAGTGTGGCATAATCCAGGAGGAGGCTGATTAGTGGCAGAGTGCAGCTGAGGTGGTGGTCAAAGGTACATGGTAAATGTATTTTAGCACATGGTTTCACAATCTATCACATGGGTATCACTATGTTGTGGCTTATTTGGGGCCACAGTAAGATACTTAGAATAAACACAAAATATTTCAAATTATACATTGGTATAATCAAAATGTGGCTTCAATGAAGGAAAACAAAACCCAACATTTCAACCCAGGCAAACTTTTTACACCCTTTTCTTTTCTCTCCCTGTTACTATTCATTAGAACACCAGAAACAAATGAAAAATCCTAAAAATAATCTAAGGGAGAGAAACACCATCATTTTGAATAAGAAATTTCCCAAGTAACAGAACTTTTTGAACTGGATAATGTCTCATAGTAGTGAGAAACCACAGTAGTCAAACCACAGAAGTCCCATGCCCCAGCCAATTGACAGAACTGAGAAACACAGTCATTTTGGAAAACTCCCTGGACTAAATCCATCCCTGGTACAATGTCATTCATATCAGTGACATTACACCAGGGATAGGTTTGGCCCTCTCTCTTTCCATCACACTGAACAAAGTTCTTGTTTTAACAGGAAATGAATATATTTTTTAAAAATCGTAAAGCAAATCGTACAGAAAACAAAAAAGCAATCAGTTAAAATGTCATTCTGTGGCCTACATCATAATAGAGACATTGTCTCATGGACCATGATCAAGTCACTGGCAACTGAACATCATCCCTGTGGCATTTAGCAAACAGTCCCCCTAGAAAAGTAATGTTAGAAAAGTTTATATCTATTTTTAGCTTCTTTTAATGTTATTTAGTTGCTGGGGGACGGGGGGAATGAGAAAAACCAGTTCCATATGATCAACCAGTTCTCTGTAAACCACAGTTTGGGAACCACTGCACTTATCAAGAGTAAAATCCTCTCCATCAACACAGAGCAATTGGGCACCATCCAGGATGAATGTGGGAGAGGTGAAACCTACCTTCAATTAGGGGTCAGCATGTAGGGCTGCAGTGAACCCCATGGTTTGCAACACTGGCCACAGGCTTTCTGTGCTAGCTGTGCAGAGTGTTGGAAGCCACCAGATCTGCAATAACACAGTAGCCCTGTAACACTGGCACTGCCCAGTCAGGGCTACCATGGATGGATTTCACTCCAGTAGGAGGAATTTAAGCATGCTTCAGCCACTGTCCTTCTTTGCCCCTCTTCTGACACACCCTTTACTGCTGGGGGAGGAACAATGTGAGAGTTTGATCTGGAACTCCTTTGCAGCAGGGTATTCCCCAGGAGGGGACTTTCAAGAAGGAACCAATTCTTTTTTGTGTAAAAGTTCTGTTTCATGTTTGCTCCAGTGAGTAAAAGAACAGTTTCAAACACAAGCAAACTGCTACAAGTTTTGATCGGTTGAAAACACCCTGTAGAAGTTTTAACAAATCTTTAACTAGAATGGTGAACAGAAAAAGGAAATAGTTATGTATCTTGATTTATTACCAAAAAAATCTGGAAAAGATTTTACAGCTATTGCTAATTTTATGAAAAAAAATGCTCAGAGAGTTATTGTTTGTAATACAGCCAAGGACTTAGGTAGTAAATACATACATCTAAAAACATTCACATGCCTCTTTCATTCTGACTGATAAGCTATATTACAGGGTTCAAAAGTAACATTTCAGTAGCACGACAGAACAAACAACACGTGACAGTCATGTTGCTCAATGGACTACTGGAAGGCACTCAGATACTAGATGGTAAGCATGGTATAAGAATCCATATAGACAGAAAAGTATTAATTCATCTGTTGTGTGTGTTTTTATATATAGTATATCCAGTTAACCATGCTGTGTAACTAGAGTCTAGTGGTTACTGCAGAGAACTGAGAAACCTTCGACAAAGCACAGAAAGCCTGATTTTTGAGTGATGTTGAACACACACAACTTCAGCTGAAGTCAGTGGGAGCTGTGGGTACTCAGCACTTCTGAAAATCAGGCCCATAATTTCTTCAGTTTCAATACTACTCTGTCACTCATCTGCCTGTGAGTACTGAGCATTTGATAAGCAAATACAAAACACACACACACCAGTGCAAAGTACTATTGATTTAGTGTATGTATTCACGTATCAGAATCAGGAGTTTCCTGACTTTTCAGTGGTTACTAGTTCATCTTTAATTTCACATTAACATTAGAGGAGGGAACTTGGCATTATAATTTTTGTATTAGATTACTCCACAATATTAACAGAGCTACACTGCACTTTTTTTCCCTCCAAAACCTTAATGTGAGAGGTTACACAGTGTCAAGTACTGTGAAGTAAGAAAATTCTAGATGTTAATGTTGCTCCCACAATGTTTACTCAGGCACACTGGACATCATAGCTGCATTTCACGATATACATTAATAATAATCAATAACATACTAAGGTTTACTATGAACTGCATAAACAGCTCTATAAAAGTGTGCACTACATGACCTGAGTTTTCAGTCAGGCCTCAGTCTTGCTCCCTTTTATGCAGGGGCAATTTGTGCATGCAGAATTGCATCCATTCTTTTTGCACCAGAAAAATAACATTCTCCTACAAAGTTAAGCAGCTAAAAGTTATCCAACTGCCAATATTTGTGCTAATGCTTCAGCTGATGATGCAAAAAATGTGAATGCGCAAATCAAGAAAGACCACTGTTTGCATAAATTAATCTACATTTTCAATGTAACTGAGTCACAGTTGCCATGTTAACAATGTACACCAGGAGCAATCTTACTTACAGTCGGGCCTGTTACTAATGCAAACTGATCTGAATGCAAAATTGGGGTCTTAATTTTTGTAGCTTCTTGACAGTCTTATGCTTCAATTTTCACTAAACATTTCATTGTAGTCTAACTTTTTATATTTAAGTGTCCTCTTTTTTAAAGAAAACAATATCCAAAACTATTTGGCTTGGGGATGTTATAAATTGTGCCTGCTTAAGCCGTAGAATTTAAGCATACCAGATTCACGGAAGGCATGAATACCTTTAAACAAAAAGAAGGAGGAATGCAAGGAAAAACAAGAATAGTAAGCTAACCGCCATGGGGCAAGAGGTTACTCAGGCTATGGAGGTAGTCTTCAGAAAATGAAGCCAACAGAAAATAAAATAAACTACAGCAGTAACATGCAAAATGGAAATTAAGAGTACCTGGAAATATGAAAAGTAATATCCAAAAATATAAAGAACAAGTAACAAGAAATTATTTCAGTGTATCAGAAGCAGAAATCTTGCTAGAGATTTGATGAGACTGCTAGATCACCAGGGAACAAACTGACATATTAAAAAGCAACAAATCATCAGGATTGGATGGTATAAAACACCCAAGAGTTCTGAAGGATTTTCAGAGTGAAGTGGCTGAGCTGTAACAAAAGTAGGCAATCTCATTAAAATCAACTGCCATGCCAAAATTGCGTGCCTATTGAAAAAGAAGGGGGTAGTAGGAAGAAGAAATCCTGGAAATTATAGATTGGCAATTTGGCATGCCTTATTTCAATATCAGATACACTGGATGAAACAATAATTAAAAACAGAATTATAAAAACACATTGCTGATCATGGTAGCGTATGTACAAACCAGCACTGCTTACATAGAAGAAAATCATGCATTTCTAATCTACTAGAATTCTTTAGGCATGTCAGCAAAATAATGGACAAAGGAGAACCAGGTGACAATTTATTTGCACTTTCAAAAAATCTTTGGCAAAGTCCTTCACAAAAGACTATTAGGGAGTTGTGGAGTGAGAGGTGAAGTATGGTCAACGATCAGAAACTGGCTGGGAGTAGGAATAAATGGTGCATTTACACCATGACAGAAGCTTAATAGTTGGGTACCCAAAAATTCCATACTAAGATAGATGTGTTTATTAATGTTCTGAAAAATGGGTGAACACTAGGCTGACATTTTGCAGAGGACACAAAATAATCTGGATTAGTCAAAACCAGATAAGGAACAAATCAGAAACTTCAGAAAGAAGCTGAATGGGAAGCACAATAGCAGATGACATTCACTGTTGGCAACTGCAAGATAATACTTGGCGGAAAGAATAATTTGAACTACTCATACTCATTACTGGGTTCTAAATTAACCATAGCCACGCAATACGACCCAGGCTTTGTTGTGGACAGAAAAAAGAGATATGCAGTGGAAGACAAAATAAAGACATGCAGCTCAATGTGCAGTTGTAGTAAAAAAAAAGCCAATAAAATTTTAGGATGCATAACGGATAGGACAGGAAAACACTAGTCATATTATTATAATGTTTTCATATACATCAGTAGCACACCCTCATCCGGAATAGCATATTTAGTTCTCATCACCCTATTTCAGGAAGGATTTAGCACAAGTACGAGCACTTCAGAGATGGGTGATCAAAGTTATCAAAGACATGCAAAAACTTCCATAAGAAAGAAGATTGAAAAGATTGGGACTGTTTAGTTTATGGAAGAGAAAAACTAACAGGGATATAATGACATATAGACAAAAATGAAGTGTAGATAGTGGGAGGAGGAGCACCTGTTCTTCCTTTCTTCATGATATAAGAACACTGTAATGAATGACATGAATAGGCAACACACTTAAAACTGGTAAAAGGAAATTTTGTTTATACAACTCCTAATTAACTGGTGGAACTCATCACCAATAGATATCATTGAGGCTTATGGGTGTGTGGCATTCACAAATCAGACATTCATCTAGAGTTATATAAAGATCAGATTTTAAAAAGTCATAGTGGGTGTACACCATTATACATTAGGGAGCAAGCCAATTTAAAACTGATTCGGAATAGGTAGAAGCTTGCCTTATGAGAAGATTATTCCACAATTGTCCAGTATGGGGCTTCTTGCACTTTCCTCAGAAGCATCTGGTATTGACCAGTCTAATTTCAGGATACTGGACTGGATGGAACAGTGATATCATTTGATGTGGTATGACAATTACTATGTACCTAGCTTGTTCGTTCTTTGATCCTGACTCTGGGAAGCTTTCACCCCTGTTCTTTGACTACTGCCCTGATGGGGACATTCTTAACAGACCTTATAAAATGCTTAATATTTGGTCTGCGGCACTTACAAGGTTTAGTGATTTTGCCAGTGACGCTGGATATCCATCACTGGGGCATCCTTAACGAATGTAGCCTGAAGCAAATATGGATCAAAATTATACTGCATAGTCAGGAAATTGCCTGCTTACCATGATCATAACCAATTTTCTCCAAACCTGGCTTGTTTTTTAGGTCTCAATGAGATATACAAATCATGCTAAGTTTGAATTTTTTAGCTTTAGCACTTCTTTAGCTCTCAGAGCACTAGATTTCTGATCAGAGCAGGTGGGGAAAGTCCCCCCAGCCCCATGCTCAGATAACTCAAAGCGCTCCTCCAAAAAAGAGAGAAGAGAGAATTGCCTTTGTAGTCAGACCAAGCATTTGAAATTTCACCCCCAGAAGAGTATTTTTGAAAAAGTAATGAGAAACTGAGAAAGAGAAATAAGAATGAAAATTGGAATCCTGCCTTTACTATAGCAGGTGCTACTGATGCTATCTTATACACACATTTGTATAGTGTTATAGCAGGAGACGGTCACACGACCAGTAGTGCGGATACACAAACACACATGGTTTTAAATTCAGTGAATGCTCAGACACTTTTAGAAGCCCTCACCTACATCTTCACCATCCTCCCACCACCCACCCCAGGTGTGAGAAATTTATTCTGCAAGACACCTGTCTCCGTGCAGTGAGACCTTGTTCCTCCCCAACTCTGCTCTTGGACAATGTCTGTCTTACTAGAGCTATCTAGGGTGAGAGCATTTCAGGACCCTGTCTTCACCTCCCTTATCTCAGCAACAGCCACTCTAGCAGATTTACATACAGGGAGAATGAGGTAGTATTCATTAGACTCATCAAGAGAGGGAGAATGTGGTAGTATTCATGAGGCTCATCAAGAACAGCAAATGGATTAGGAAGTGACTCTATCCTCCACTCAGGACTCACTGGAAGTCAGCCATCTCTTTCCCACAAGGCCACACTCTACCTTCCCAGCTACTGATTGAGCCTGCTCACTAGTGCTAATAGGGAAACCAGCAGGCCAGAGGACAAAAAGGTAAAGTAATTTAATTCCTGTTGAGAAGGCAGACAACAGCCTTATGGGACAGAGAGAAAGCTCAAGCTTTCTCTGCAAGGCATAAGAACTGAGGGAGTTGGGATAAAAGATTGAACACTGCACCGCGAGATTTCAATGTTTTCTATTACTAGATTACCAAACACGCTTACCAAACTCCTTTCACCACCACCACCAAAATAATACCCAGTACTAATACTTAAGACATTAACAGGCTTTTCATCTGCAGGTCATAAAGTGCTTTACAAAGATAGATAAGCTTTATTACACCATTTTTACAGAGGGGTTAGCTGAAACACAGAGGTTAAATCAGTTGCCCAAGGTCACACAGCAAGTCAGTGGAGAATTCAGCCTATTCTTCTGGATCCTAGTTTCAAACCCCTAGACCACAACTGACCTTACAAAGCCAGTAGAACTGCTGTAGAATAACAAATTCACTCTTTTAGAAAGAAGAACTCACTGTATCATGATCAGTGCAACTGGACTCAGAGGGCCCATGTTCCATGGAGGAGACTGTTATTGATGGGACACCAGTGGAACAGGGAACTTGGGGAGTTAGGCTGGAAGCAACACAGTCACATGGACAGAGCAGTGCACAGGGTTTAATAAAATTACACTTGTTCAATTTGACATGCATTCAGCTTCACTCTTTGAGAATGAAACATGGGGGAAACATCTGAGCTGCAAGTTCTCTGAAGTGCAACACTGGATAGCCAGAGCCGTGGAAATCAGTCAGAGGTCCCACGGCACCCTGGATTGTGCAGATCCAAATCTAGCCCAGAGATGGAGCTGGTGAAAGGAGGAGTTTGAGCTGCACACACACCTGGCCATGCAGGAGGAAAACAACATCAGGAAAGTAATGCTATTATTTTACTTGACTGGGAAACAAGGCAGAGAGATCTGCACCCCAATGAAGCTCACCACTGCCTCATACCTCACAGCAGTCCTAGGATCCCTGGGGACCTGTTTCTTCCCAAAGCAGAATGAAACTGTGGAGTGACACAAGTTCTTCACTAGAGACCAATCCAAAGGAGAGTACCTAGACCCCTATGTACAGCCTTACACACAATGGCTATTACATGCAATTTTGGGACAGAATCCTTTATTCGGGACAGGATAGTCTGTGACACTTGGGATGCTTAGACATGGGCATGCAGCAGAAGCCTCAAGAGAAAGGATTAAAGCCCTTGGAGGCACAACACATTCAGTGAGGCAACAGCAAAGAATAGTAGGTAGCCAGACCCATAGTGAGATGCATTTGCTCTGTGAGAAAGCACGAATAGGTAAAGGAGAAGTGCCCTGCAATAAGGCAGCCTTGCAAGAATGTAGCAAGTTGAACCATTTTAGCAGGTTGTGCAAGAGCAAAGGAAAGTCTCAGAAAGATTCAGACATATTCGAGAGAGAGAGGGCACATCAGATGGGGGTGATGATGTCCCAACTCTCTCCTTGCATCTGGTAGTGTATCAGGTGCAAGCTGTTGGGACAAGAAAGCAACAAGAGACATCATCAGCCTTCGAGCATGCAACAGTGTTAATAGGGAACTACCCTGTGCAACTTGAGCTGGATAACAGGATCTCCTGCAATGTGATTCCTCAGGGAAACTGGACTTGAACACTCCCATTACAAAGAGCAGGCACAATCTAATAATGTGCAATGACAGCATAATGCTCACCCTCTAGGAAAATGTGACCTCATAGTAACTCACCAAAAAAATAACAGTGGTGGTGGACAGTCACAATCACAGACCCCTACAGCAACAGCCATACAAGCCCTGGATCTAATCAGGGTTCAGCGTCAGAATTTTACAACTTCAATGCAAGAAGCAAAAGGGAGTGTCCCATGGACAATGGAGACAATTTTAAAGCTTATGGGAATGTTTTCAAAGGTGGCAGGTGCCTTGAAGGAAAGCTACAACTAGAAGTAGATTCCACAGTGGAACCTGTGTGCTTACCACAAATGAAAATTCCAGTGGAACTACATAATCCAGTATGCAAGGAGCTTGAAAGTCTGCAGAGCAGGGATATCATAGCATCTATAGAGGCCAGAATAGCCTTGGTAAGTAGCATGGCGGTGGTAAAGAAGCCATCAGGCAAATTATTCATGTGCATAGACCCAAAACCACTGAACTGGGAATTGAAAAGATCCCACTATCTACAGCCCACAATTGATGTTATCTTGGAAGAAACTTAAGAAAGCCAGAATCTTTATGGACTGCAATGTAAGATACATAAGCCTGGATAAAGAGTCCAGCTTGCTGAGAACTTGGCAACACCATTTGGTCTCTGCAGATTGGTGCACATGCTAATGGGCATAAGCCCAGCACCTGAGGTGTTCCAGAGAAGACTCACCCAAGTACTGGAAAGGCTGCCTGGGGTAAAAATAATTGCAAATGATATCCTCATTCTAAGTGAAGGGAGCAATGGTACAGAAACTGAATGAGACCATGACAGAAAATGACAAGTTACCTTACAGCGAGGCAGGGACAAGAACATAAAACTCAGCCCAGCAAAATTTTGACTCAAGTAGCGAGATGACATACATTGGACATCTGCTCACAGCAAAGAAACTGAAGGCAGATACCAACAAGATCAAGGCAGTCAGAAACATACCAGTTCCAGTGGATGTAAAAGACACCTCAGAGGAATGATACATTTTCTGTGCAAGTTCCTTTCACACCAAGCTCCAATAGCAGAACCCATATGTCAGCTCACGAGGAAGGATGTTGAGTGGGACTGAGCAGGCCTCCAACAACAAGCATTTGACATGCTGAAACGAATGATAATGGATGCCCCTATCCTGTAGTACTACCAACTTGGAGAGCCACTGATGCTCCAGTGTGATGTATTGGACAAAGGTTTGGGTGTACCTCTTTTGCAGGAGAAGCCAGTCACTTATTCCAGGAAAGCCCTGTCAGAGAGTGAACTGGGATACATCCAAATAGAAAAAGAGCTTCTGGTTGTGGTATTTGGAGTGGAGCAATTCCATTAGTGCACCTATAGCCACCCAGTAATAGAGCAAACTCCTAGAGACAATCATCGCAAAGCTCCTTCCTAGTGCCCCAAAGAGATTGCAGCACATGTTGATGTACCTCCAGCACTACCAGGGAAAGATCAGATATTGTACAGGAGAATCACTCATTTTAGCTGACACCCTGAGCAGAACATATATACCCAGCATCAGCGAACACTTACTCCATTAACATGCTGCACTGTCTCCCAGTTTTAACAGCAACGCTGATGGAAATCAAAGAAACTATGGAAAAGGACATCCAACTACAGGCAGTCAAGAGAGTGATACTAACAGGGTAGCCAGAAGACAAAAGCCAAATACTGGTAGGCACAGAACCATATTTTCAAATTAAAGATGAGCTGAGTGGATGGAATCCTATTTGGAACACAGAGAGCTGTTGTCCCCAACCACGCATTATGTACAGATGTCATCCAAAAAATACATGGCTCACACCTGGGCATTGACAGCTCAGAGAGTGTGTTTATTAGATGGGAATGAATACAGAACTCTGCTCCTTGACAGAAGGATGTTGCACTTGTCAGTCGTGTGACAAGTGCAGAAAGAGACTCTTACCACATGAGCTGCCCATCCCATCATGGGAAAGGTGGTAGCAGACTTATTAACCTTCAAGGAAAAGCTGTAGCTGATTACAGTGCACTACTATTCAAATTTTTGGTAGTTTGATGCCCTGCCTGATTCAAGAAGCAAGTTGGTGATTGGCAAACCGAAGACCTGCTTTGTGAGCTATGGCATTCTAGACACTATATCTGCTGACAAAGGATGCCAATTTGCCTTGGAAGAATTCAAGGAATTTGCACAATACCTTCTCCCCAGCATACCCACAGAGTAATCGTAAGGTGGAATCAGCTCTGAAAACAGCTAAGAGACTGTTACACAAGGCTGTCTCTTGTGGTTCAGACCCCTTGTTATCATTTTTGGCACACAGAAATACCCCATCACAAGGATACCAAAACAGTCCTGCACAGACACTGATGAGACAAAGGACCAAAACCCTGATACCAATGATGGGGAGGTCTGTTGCAGCCAGAAAGAAGGGGACACTGCCGAGATGAGATGGCCAGCAATCAGAGAAAGCAGACACTAAAGTAGATCAGCCAAGGACCTATGGGCTGTAGAGAAAGGCACTCCTTTGATGATCCAGGCATTGGAGAGACAGCAAAAGTAGTCAACTAAAGGGGTCATGAAAGGTGTAGGGCATCCAAGTCAGATGAAGTCACTACACACGAGGGACAAGTGAACCAAAGGAACAAGAAGCACTTACAAGCCTGTTGACAAACACCCAGAGAGAGCCTATGGTGATCATCAGAGAAAAGAGAGACACAGAGCCATCTGGAAGCCAACTCCACAAGAAGGGAGGAGAGTCCACAGACAGTGAGTTTACTAGACTCAGAGACAGGTGACAGGGAGACAGATATAGATCAATCCCAGTGACTCTAACTAGCTAAATCTGTGATAAAGACAACTCAGCCATGTGCTAGCAATCTCTGGCCAAAGAGACATGGGGTGGGGTCTGGGCATCAATTATTTGTTATTAATGTTTATATTAAAATGTTTGTAAAACAGAAATGTATCATGATCAGTGGAACAGGAATCTAAGGGTCCATGTTCACTGGAGGGACTGTTACGCTATTGAGGGGACACTGGAAAACTAGGGAATGTGGGGAGTTAGTCTGGAAGCAACTTAGCTGCATGGACAGAGCACTCCTACAAGTTCTACTTGTACAGCTTAGCCTGCATTCAGTTTCACTGTTTGTGAATGAAACACTCTTGCAAGTGTTTCCCCCCAAATGCTAAATCTCACTTGTTTAAAGGCAGCAGTTTCACAATTTGTGAGGATTTTTTATTCAAATTGCTTAAACACTTGAGTTCCATACATGAAGGAATCTCCAGCATTGTAAATTACTTATGATATTTGTTCTAAGAAGATAAGAGCAGCCATACTGGGTAAGACCAATAGATCATCTAGCACACTGTCCTGTCATCTGCTAGTGCAAGATGCTTCAGAGGGAATGAACAGAACAGGGCAATTTTGCACGCTCCATCCCATTGCCCACTCCCAGCTTCTGGCAGTCAGAGGTTTAGGGACACCCAGAGCAGGGATTGGCTCCTTGATCATCTTGGCTAATAGCCATTAATGGACCCATCCTCCATGAACTTATCTAATTCTTTTTCAAACTCAGTTATACCTTTGGCGTTCACATCATCTCCTGGGAATGAGCTCCACTGGTTGACTGCGTTGTGTGAAGTACTTCCTTTTGTTTGTTTTAAACCTGCTGCCTGTTAATTTCATTTGGTGACCCCTAGTTCTTGTATTATGAGAAGGAGTAAATAACACTTCCATATTCACTTTCTCCACAACATTCATGATTTTATAGACCTCTATCATATCCCCCCTTAGTCATCTCTTTTCTAAGCTGAACAGTCCAAGTCTTTTTAATCTCTCTTCTGCTGCAGAAAATGGCAGTGGAACAGGAGGACATTCACAATGGGCCCAATCTATTATGGCCTATGCCCTCCACATCCCTCTTCTTCAAGTAAACAACATACTGATGCAAAGGGCCTGTGCATCAGGTGCAGAGCTGTCTTTGCAGGAGCACCAGAGGAAGGGGAGGGTTTCAGGGACTGTTTCAGAGCAGCCCAAGGGCAGAAAGGCCTGAGAAGAATGCGTTCCAGGGCAAGAGACAACAGGGACAGAGAAAACATGGGGTGATCCATAAAGGGTCAAATGAAGCAGGAGCATAACTCAGAGAACCTTCAGGTGGCTCTGGCTTGTGGTGGGTGGTTACAGTAGCACCTGTACGTAGGTGGTGCAAGCAGCCTGCCCTGTCCCTGTGCAGGGCTGAATCTGGACTGATACATCTGTGGAGCCATACAGGGGTGGTGATATGTCTGTACAGTGACTATCTATAGGACACTAACTTGGTGAAATCATTTTAAAATGTTTTTGTTGTAGGTGGATTCAGGTACACAAGTGCTGATTCTACATGAGCCAATTCAGATACATCCCACAAGGATCCTGACTTTCTCTTGGGTCAAAAGCTTTGAATCATGGATGTACTTGTACCTTCACAGACCCTTACTGTTTGGCCTTTTGGTCACAGCTTCAACTGTCCTCATTTCCAGTCCTTCAGTAGCTGTACATGCAGGGAGCGCTTAACTGCAAATGTCAAAGAGTGCTTACAAAACAGTAACTGGCAAATCCTCCTCCCCAAGACACTTAGGGTTGCTCTGCTTCTGAGAGGCGCATCTTTTTCTCATGCTCCCATCACAGCAGGCCTGAGGAGTTGGAATAGTGAGATCTTCCTTAGATTTAGTTTTCAATCTGCTAACAATAGAACTATCAAGCTTCTGATAGTTCAGAGAGTACTTTCTTCATTAGCAAACTTGGTATGATTGCCCATGTCTACTTACCCACTAGGACTGGTACTAGCACTACCCCTGAATTTAAACATTGGGACTACAAGATCATACCAGTAATATCTGACTTAGTGTGTGAATTTGGGCAACTTGTGACTTTTCAGTACTCAATGTACACAACACTTTCTTACCTTTGTAAAGCAGTTTGGAGATACTGCGGTGACACATACTAAGGGCCTGATCCAAAGCCCACTGAAATCAATGGAAAGACTCCCACTGCCCTCAAGGGGCATAAGAGCAGGACATATAAGTACAGAGTATTACCGCAGATGCGTGGTAGCCCTTGTTATAGCTAAGGTTTCAGAACAGTTTCAGTTATACCCTATGTTTACGTGATCAGCACTTTCTGAAACAGCCATCTTTTGAGCTGTCTCTGCCTGAAGATTAATTTTTTCCCAGAAAGTTTGGGCACAAATCATCCCTGAGCTCCAACAAAAGTAGGGGGAGTGAGCATCCACATTACCCCTAAGGCTAGGGTAGTGTGTTCCTCTCCCCACGCTCAGCACAGAGAGTGATTAGCACATATTCCTGCTCCATTTGGGGTGACTTTCAGGGGAGCACACGGACTAAAACTGGGACAGCCCATTAAATGGACATTGTTGTGGGAAAGGAGAGAGTCTAACATACCCAAGGGTTCAGGGGGAGGGTAATTGCCTCTGGGCCAGTCACAATGCAGTCCTTACAAGCTTTACTTGTATTAAGAACAAAACTTGATCATATTCAAATACAACAGTTTCAAACAGAGAAAGGATGACTCTTTAATCAGATCAGTTCCGCCGATACAGTAGATCAAATATTCATTCTTGAAACAAGATTATAAGTATATAATCAGTTATGGCTCCCACGAATAATGCATAGTTTAGCAGGGAGAATAGAAATGCTCACACTTCTTCCACCTGATTAAAAAAAATGGTTTTTCTCTGTTTTTGTTGTTGCTGTGGCAGGATGCCCCAGGCTTGGGAATTCGCTCACTTCATCATTCTGGGACTACTTTTGCTCCATTTTCGTCTCCTTCAATGCCCCCTGCCTCTAAAAGCTAAAGATTATCTTAATACCTTACCTCCCACAGGGAGGGTAGCATATGAAGCTTCCCCTGAGGCCATGTTAGATGATGCTTTATGTATCTGTGGGCTGTAAAACAGCAAGGCTGGCTCCATCCCTCTGGAGACCAAGTGGGTCATTTCCATGACATGCTTCTTCTTGGCAGTCCACAAAGGGAAGGTCCCAGGGTTCTTACTGAACCTAAGCTTTCTTTATATATTAGCATGAAAACCTACCACTGCACCACTGAGTCATTCTGTGCTATTTCACTTTGTGAAGTCTCCTGTTCCAAGAGACATTCTATCCTGAGGCACAAAAATTATAACCTGCCTACTCTAACAATTTATTATATTGTTATCTATATTAATGGAAAATCTAGATGTAGTTTACATACTTATTGTACTATCCAGAATTATTATTTTATAACCATTCAGGTACACTTAGGGTCTTCTCCTAAATGCCCATCATCTCCTACAATGTGCTGAATTCCTGCTAAATCCAATAGGAAGTGGGGCAGCAGAGCACCTGGCAGCATCAGGCTCTTTGACAGTGTTACTTACAAAAATTAAGAACTATTATACTAGTAGGGGCAAAAATAAACGTGTAAAAAAATGACCAGAATAATTATCTAGACAGTCTCTCTCACACACACACATTTCTGCACATTTTAGAAATTGCAGAGCTTAATCCTAGTAGGCACAATAGTATGCCCCATCATTACTCCCCATCCTCCTAGCACTTAAACAGGATGGGTAGATAAACAAATGTGTGGGCTGGGGGAGGGTTCCTCAGGTTGGAAGGAGATGCGCCCTCCCTAACAACAGGCAACTAGCCCCAACTCCAGATCGGAGGCAGACAGTAAGAAGCTGCTACATATGGAGAGGGTTTCATCAGATTAGATCTCCCTTCAGACCAGTGTTTTAGTTTTAGCTGTTAAAATAGGGTTAAATGTGGGAGAGGGTCCCTACGGTTTGGTAAATGTTAGAAATAGCTAACAGCAATCAAAACCAAAAAGTAGTTAAACATGACAAAAAACCTACGTTGTGAAGCTGATGAGGAGAGGCTGATAAGTCCATAACTGTAATGTACTTGTGTACATACCTGTATACAGTGGTGAGCTGGAGCCGGTTCCCACTGGTTCGCGGGAACCGGTTGTTAAATTTAGAAGCCCTTTTAGAACCAGTTGTCCTTGTTCTAAAAAGGCTTTTAAATTTAACAAAATCTGTGGCAGTCCCTGCCCTGCTCCTGGCCCCAGCTCACCTAGCTCCACCTCCTCCCCTGACGCTGACCCCTGGCTTCTCCTCCCCCTCCCCTGCTTCCCGCAAATCAGCTGATTTGTGGGAAGCAGGGCTTCCTGCAGGTGAACTGGGGTGGAGATGAGGCGTGAGGAGGGCTCCAGGTGCCACGCGGCCCAACTCTGGCTGCGCAGCGCAGCTCTGGGCCGGGCCCCGGGGCCAACTCTGGCCGCACGGCTCCGGCTCGGGCCAGGCCACAACTGCGGCCACGCAGCGCGGCTCCAGCCCGGGCCCCATTCCAGGCCCTGACTCCGGCCACGTGGCGCGGCTCCGGCCCCGGCCAGGCCCCAACTCCAGTCCCCAGCCCCGACTCCGGCCATGCGGCGCGGCTCCGGCCCGGCCAGGGTAAGAGGCCGGGGTTGGGGGGGTTGGATAAGGCAGGGACAGGGACAGGGAGTGGGGGGTTTGGATGGGGCAGAGGCTCTTGGGGGGCAGTCAGGGGATGGGGAAGGGGGGGTTGGGTAGCGCCACGTGGGAGTTCTGGGGGTCTGTCGGGGTGTTGGTGGATGGGGTCGGGGCAGTCAGGGGACAGGGAGCAGGGTGAGTTGGGCGGGGGTGGAGTCCTGGGGGCCAGTTAGGGTTGGGGGGTCTCAGGAAGGGGTGGTTAGGGGACAAGGAGCAGGGGGCGTTATGGGTTGCAGTTTCTGAGGGAGGCAGTTGGGGGCAGGACGTGGGTGGGAGGTGTACTCACCGGGCGGTTCCCTACCAGGTCTTCGGCAACGGGTCCTTCACCCGCCGGAACCGTGCCGCCAAATACCCAGTAGGGAACCGGTTCCTAAGATTTTGGCAGCTCATCACTGCCTGTATATGTACTGTACAGTGCATCCCTGTTTTGGACCCCAGTCAGAAATAATCACATACATCTCCAGAATAACTTGCAGGCACACAAAACAGCTGCTATGCAGACATTTTGTGTGTCCCGCATACAGAATAAGTAGGGTTGATCCCTTACACATTGCCTTTTCCATCTCTAATATGCTCACATTTGTTGCTCTGCATGAGGGGTGAGAAGAGAATGCTTCACTGGGCAGCCACCATCACCATGGAAGTGGTGCCTAAGTGGCCTAGCACAGGTTATGGTCAAGGAGTAGCCTTGCAGGACTAGGCTCAGATTAAGGCTGGTCTACCCTACCGTAGTAAAGCGATCTAAGTGACACTATTTCAGTTACGTGAATAACATAACTGAAGTCAACGCAGCTAGATCCACTTACCATGGTCTCTGCACTGTGCTGTGTCAATAGGAGATGCTCTCCTGACGACTTCCCTTATGCATCTCAGGGTGATAGAGTACAGAATCGATGGGAGAATGCTCTCCCATTGATGTAATGGTGTCTTTACCAGACCCACTAAATCAACACCACTTCATCGATTGCAGCAGTGCTGATTTAACCAGTAGTGTAGACATGGCCTGAGTTTCACAGGAAGTGCAGGGGATGCACTAAACAATCATTTGAGTGTCTTTTCTGCTTTACTGAAAACTGAACACTATATTGGTATGATTTTTGGAGGGCACTGCGGGCACATCTGAAAAATCAGGCAACATATGTACACATACTGAAAAATGTTTTTATATATATTAGAAATAATAGGTTCGTGTGCAGGACTAAATTTCTTTCATTAATTTAAAGCAAAAAAAGCGATTTAAAATTACTATTTAGCTAATAACTTGATCTTAATCAATGTACTTATCTATTAAATATATATAGTACGCATACATGTGTCTACTACACAGATTATTTTTCAATGTTTATTTTTTCTTTGTACATGTGAGTAAAATAATTTGAATTACAATTGCTAAAAAAACTAGCTATAGGAATTAAATTTCATACAGCATTTCAATCCTGGCATGAACATAAATCTGAAATTAATATAAAAAGTGAAATATTTTCCATAGTGAGGTTTGTATTTAGCAACAGAAAAGAATAAACTTTTGTTTATCTCTGAAAACAGTTTTCTTCACCTAAACAAATGATTAGAATAAGATTAAGCAAAACATGTTTTGGCTCCTCAGATGTACAGACATTCCAATTTCCTTTTGCACAATGATTTTTATGCAAATAAGTGCCGCACAATCTCCTGACCTCTTTTACCATCATACCGGAACAATGACAGTTCAATAATTGGAATGGCACATATCTGGGATATTTGATTTTAAATTACAAAGTTGATGCAGGTCTATTGAAATGAAAATAATGTGACTTCGTGTTAATTCTGAACTGATGAAAGTATCATCATTTCATGCCAAACCGAATAAAGCAAACAGAGTGATCGAGGTTGTTGGTCCATTTTGAATCCACCCTTCCCATCATTTCATGCCCCCCTTCCTCCCAGTTTTTAATTCGTAAGACTGATGCTTTCATCCATAACAAGGATAATGAGAAAACCCAAGTAATGTTCCTTGGGGGACTGTTACGCTAAAAGTTACCTAAGGACTATATCCCATTTGTGCCTCCTTGCTCATGATAGAGACAAGCAATGCATTCAATATCTCTGGCTGATTTAAAATCCCAATATGCAAACAGTATTATGGAATCCAGACAGACTATTCTGCTTCACTGATGACAGATGCAGGGGAAAGCTAGAATACTTAAGCTTTTGACTTTGAACTGGAAGAGAAGTGGACACCTTGCTTTAAAAAAGCACAGAAGTACAACCCCAGCTGAAGAGCAGGTGCTGCATGGTATTTGTATTGCCTCCAGAGGATGCTAGCTAGCAAGACCACTCAGCTGACCATGAAAATTCTTGGCCCTAAGTGACCCACGATTAGACTATAAATCCATCCTATAAAATATAGTAAAAGCCCCATTTGTTCTTCCATCCTTTCAATATGTGATGTTATATATTTGTGATTATCTCATTTTATTGGATTCTTTAGAAACCTGTTTATGCTCATTTGTGAGCAAAACAAAGACTCATTGTAACCTCTTTTTAAAATAAGTTTGAAGGTCAAAGGAAAGGGCACTCCTTTTAAAATGATTTTGTGTGTAATACTGAGATGCATTTCAGCAAAGGGGTTGGAGTTTTAGTGAATTACACATTTAAGACATATGCAAGAAATTCCTGTTGAATTACATATATTTGACAACTAGATATAAATATTGGTTTTCAATCTTTACTGATAATCTTAACTACAATAGAGGGGGCCAGATATTTAGCTGGTATAAGTGGAACTGTACTGATTTGTACCAGTTGATGGATTGACCCTTAGTTTATTAGGGGAATCTCTCATACATAATCTTTAAACTCTGTCATCTTAGTTTCATTATAATTAAAAATAGTATAATTAAAATATCTTCCTTTCACTGTTCCAAGATGGAAAGAATTATGCAAATCTACCAAAACATAGTTAAGGAATAAAAGTAATAGAAGTAAAAATAGAGTGCTACCTTAGGCAATGAAGACAAGACTTTTTCCAAAGACAGTTTTGGCTGATTTTTTTAAGGATTCAAAGTAAAGTTTTATGGTAAAAAATGAATACAGCTTTGTTTGTTTCCTCAGCCATCATTAGCAATAGACATAAAGGTATTCTGGTTTTGAGCCCATATGGAAAGATCATCAACACTTTCTGCTTCTGGGTCTTTTGCCAAAATACCATATCCCACATGCCTTCTACCTTAAAACTTAAAAGAATAGGTGCTGTTCTGGTCAAATAATGAAATAATTTTTACTAGCATACGTCTAACGTTAAAGCTGCCTAAATCCTGCCAAAGACATTAAAACACCATCTGTAAAACAGATTTTCATTAAATTGATCAGTTTAAAGTTAAGCAGCTAGGCAGATGATGCTTTTGCGCTAACCTTTAACCTTTAACCTTCTTAAACTGGAATTAGGTCACTCTCTTCTTTCGGGTAATACCCTTGCTGTTTCAGAACACGAGAGGTAAAGCGATCTATTCAAATTGAACTGACAATCATAGCATTAATAGTGTTATGAATCAATATTTTGTCAATAAAGAGAAAAGCAAAGTAGTTTCCACACAGCTGAGTATTTATCTGCTAACTGCTGCTTGTCAAGTTCCCTTAAACTCTAAACAACTATATATGTAAAATAATGGGAGGTAAATATGCCATAAAATACATTTCCTAATGAAGATATTACCCAGTAAATAAACACACACAATTTTGGAAGACTAATTTTAGCATTTTCTTCTGAAATTACAAAATCATCTGGCTAGCTCTAGACTATGTTTGTTAACATCTCAGTTAATTAGCATTCCTCATCAACCAATACAATAGGACAACTAATTTTACTGTTTACATATTACAATTACTTCAAAACTACTTTATGTATGCCAAGATATCTTACTGAGATACAAAATGGCTTCCTTAGAGCAGTTATAATTATAGTTATGTTACATCAACAATGATCACTGTGCTACCTCAGCTTTCTAAATCTGCAGAAGTTTAACTCTTACTCCTGCAGGATGGAAATGTACTTTGTTGCTATACAATCTTCTTCTATTTACTTGTAAAGTTATTGAACACTTCTTGATAGATACTGCAAAGAATTCATAAGTCTTCAGTGGTTTAATTTTCTAATACCAAGCTTCATAATTTCAAATGTAAGTGTTTTAGAACTTCATTTAGCCCAAACTGAGTTCATTCAAGGTAAAACTGTCTTTATTCTGGTTCCTAGCAGTCACATTACTAATACCACTTGAATACTGTGATACTGAAAAGAGTGGGGGCTTAGGGGGTCGGGGAGGGTAGGTGAGTTAATAACTTAAAAAACAGCAAAAGTTTTACTTTGCCATATTTAGAATTTAATTTTAAAAGTGGCTAAAATTATACTGGTTTCAGAGTAGCAGCCGTGTTAGTCTGTATCCGCAAAAAGAACAGAAGTACTTGTGGCATCTTAGAGACTAACAAATTTATTTGAGCATAAGCTTTCGTGGGCTACAGGCCACTTTATCGGAGAAGCTCTGATGTTCCTAGTAGTTTTAAAAGCTATGGTTACAAAGACCTATCCTTTTAGTCCATCAACAGTTAAGCCCAAAATGAAAAATCAAGCTATTATGGCAACATTTATAAAAAGAAAACTCACAAGCAATAGCATTTAAATAAAGATTATAAGTGACTAAAATAAAAAAAAAACTTGAGAAAACAAAGAAACAAAATCATAGTGCTCTTTTTATATGCTCTTATATGCTTCTAGTGTTAAAGTTTCTTCTTACTAAACCATATTCACAGCATCTTAATTTTACAAGAGTTAAAGAAGCTACTTGAATATAAAACACAATTTGAGAAAATCCTATATTGCCCCAATACAAATGTCTATTATTCATATAAATTCATGTTTTTTCCTATGTACTCTAAAAGTTTATCTGATGTACCAAGAGAGAAAAAGTTCAAAACGGCTTGCTTACAACTATTTATCAACTGCTTCACCTGGACTTGACTAAACTATCAGCTCTGCCAGCTGGTAACTTTACAGACTTGAAATATATCATACAATTCCACCCTAAAACCTCATTGCACACCCACCACCAATAGTTGCTTGGGGAATGTGCAAGAAGCTGTAGGATCAGGACCATTATGTATTATTTTAAACAATATGAAACAAGAATGTTTTGATCCATAGGAACCTGTTCCAGTATTGCAAACCCCAACCATTTAAAAATATCTAAGTCGGGCCCCAAAAAATCACGAGCCTAGCTGAAAACTCATGAGATTTCTTTTTATTCTTTTTACAGGGTTCTTTTTATTTATTTTATTTAGTTCAAGTTTTCAAAGCTTTTCTCTGCAATCAAGAGGGAGGAGGTAGAAACTTTCTTAAAAAACAAAAACTCTCACTTCCTCACATGACTCCAGGGACTGCGGCTTCAAGAAATATGTCAAATGCCAGGAGATTGCATCACCAATTGCAAGAATTGGCAACATTGATTATTCTTCCCTCTGTATGCTTTTGTAACTCCTTGAAGCTCTAATGGTGGATTAACCCCAGTGCAAAGGATCCACATAAGGCCCTGACTCTGGTGATGTTTAGGGCCTTGTGCAGGCCCTCTGCACTGTGGTAAATTTCACCCTAAATGGTTCAAGTTCAGGCTACTTTAAAGACTGCCACTTTCCTTGTACTTCACTGAATCAGATCAGATCAGCTGAACTGCTCAGACTAACAAAACAAAAGTTAAAAAAGGAGTGGATGTGTGGCAAGGCATTTTCAGTGAGGAGGCCTAGAATCTGAAACTTACTCCCTTTTCTTTGTCCTTAAGACTCTGAATTTGCTGTCCTGAAGGAAATGCTGCAAAGCCAAATTTATTTGGTCAGGAATTCTCCAAGGAAGGTGGGTTGCACTGATAAAGGGGGACAGTGTCAGTTTGAGTGGATTGCTAATTTTGACTGATTAGTTTTGAGCACTGGATCCAATTTCTGTCTTGCAAATCTGCATATATGCTAAGGGATAAAAAAAGTTAAAGCACCTAAGTGATTTAGGAGTCTGAGTCCCATTTTTAAAAGTGACTTCAGCAATTTGGAACTTTTGAAAATGGAACTGAGGAACTTCTGAAATATTTTCCCTATAACTATTGATGGGTATATTAAATTAATAACAATAGT